>NC_067491.1:48143913-48198913 GCF_947179515.1 Apodemus sylvaticus | reverse complement strand
CCAACAGGCTTGTAGGCTTAAAACCAGTACCTCAAGGGTTAGCTGTATTTGTGTCATCCATCAATGAGCAATCTGAACAGAAATAAAACAACTCTAATTTAATCCCTCTATGTGAAAGTAGTAAAATATGAATAAATTTAGCTAAAGCAATGAAATATTGAGACCTTGGAAAGTATCCAGGAATGCCACTTCAGAAACAGCCTAAACAAAATGGGGGCCTTCACCTGTTGATGGATCAAAGGGTTAAACAAGGCTTGTGTGACATTATCTAAAGTGACCTACAAATTCAATGCATATCTATCAAAATCTGAATGGAGATTTTTTTCCCTCCCAAACCTTAAAATTCACATGAATTTCAAGAGATCTCTGAAAGTCAAAACAACCTTAAGGGCAAAATGGAAAATGTAGAGACTTGAAAACATTTCATGAAGTTTTATTGATTTCAGACTGAATTCAAAGCCACTATAATCAATATAGAGTGGTACCGGTATATAAGCAGACCCAAAACAAGGGACTAGCTTAGAGGACACCGACCTAAACAAGTGCAGTCGATGGATTTCAAAGGGCATGTTAAGACTCCCTGACGGGAAAGGATAATGCTTTAAATAAGTTGTTCTAGGCAAACTGGATACCCATCTACAATAAAATGAAGCTGTACACTTACCTTTATCACATACAAAACTCAACTCAAAATAGAAGACTTAAATGTAACAGCTAAATAGACAAAGCTTCCAGAAAGAAAGGAAATGCTCATGACCTTAGGCTGGTTTCTTAAACATGAAGTCTCTCAAATGGCCGTGGAGGAAGAATGGCCTGACCAAGATCAAGGGTTCTCCTGATCTTGACTTTTGGAAGAGAAAGGCCCATTTCTTCTACCTTTGTTGGCGTCTTCCCTGGGAGGGGAGACCCTACATCTTAAAATGGAGAACAAAGTCCTGGTAGTTCTGACAACAGAATAATTAGCACATGGTGGAGTTTCACTCCACACTTCCTGGTTTAGAAGAGGCAACCTTCAGCAGTTTTCTCTGCCCAGCTTGTCTCCAAACCAAACCTTGTCCTCTGCTGCCCAACTCATCGATGGGAAGCAGAGCCTGGTCCTCCCCAGGCTCAGCCTCCTTCCCCACAAGTCTGTCTCAGGAGTCCTCATATCCTGCTCCAGCAAGAGAGATTTAGAGCAGATGAAATAATCCCTTTGGGATGGCCAAATTTCCAGATGAAGAACCAGTCTGCCTCTGTATCGTTGGCTTAAAAGCCCTCTTACAGTAAAGACAAACCAAGTTCATTCCTGCTGATGATTAAACATCTGTTTCTCAAGGACTGGGTTGTGCCCCACTTGTCACCGTAACTACCAATGTTTCTGTACTGCCTGTTCCAGGAACGGCAATCACGTCTTTGTTTCAAAAAGTTGTTTATAACCATCTCGCAACCCTACTTGTGTTTCAAAAGGTTATCTGACCACCTATGACTACCTTGTTTTGGCTATGTCTGCCTTGTTATGTCCACCTTGCAAATGCATCTTTGATTCAAGAGGACATCAGGACTAACTTGTTTGTCCTGTTCCTGTAACCATGCCTATTTCCCCACTAAACACTTCATTTGGAAACCCCCCTTACCCCTGAGCTATAAAAGCCTTGTCTTTCTCACATCCAATGCTGAGTTCTTGAATCCCTCCTTTGGGGGAGGCAGCCTGTGTACATGAATAAAAAGAATTCTTTAATTAATCTCTTGCTTTAATTAATCTGCCTATCATGATTTGGGTTGTTGGTTTTTCTCCTTCCATCTTTTTATTTATTTATTTGTTTATTTTTTTGATTAACAGACTGAGCAGCAGCCTAGTAGAACTGCTAACTCCAATCCTTTGAACCAGGAGCTAGATCTGGCCCTAGGAATGGAAACCTGGACTCTGTTGTAGACTGGATTGATTCTTGATGATTGCTTTTTTTTTTCAAGTAGTGACTGCATGCAAACACATGTGTGAGGGTATCTGTCAGGCACCCCAGTTTGCATATAGCTTATCAATGGCATGGGAATGGGTCCAGATTTTCCTTCTTCATGCAGAGCAGGAGGGAGTAAAAGAAGAAAGGAATGTTGCATCTCTCTTGCTGAGGATAGTTCAGGTTACCTGTAGTTCCACAATGATGACTGATACGATGCCTTTTTATACTCAAAGTGTTTCTGAATTATCCAAACAATATATGTGGACCCACATCCTTCTCAACTTAGTAGGAAGATGACACCAAGTATCAACTGGGATTGTACTTTCTGCATCTACTTGTGACATGGGAATGCATTTGGGCTCCGACTGAAGGGTGGGACTATGGTTCAACAGGGCCATTTGGCACGACTTCTTGGAGGTAGAAGATGTCACCCATGAGGAAATTTTCTAGATAATTGAGGTTCTGATGGCTGGGATGCTGGCCTGGTCTTCAGACATCTTCCCATGGGTAGAACCTGGAGTCAACACTTGATGGTCCAAGTGGCTATTCACTCTTCTTTCAGAAATTGTTCACCCCGCCAACGCCGCAGCCGAAACAACAGACGGAGTGCTGTTTCAGTGTGCTTCACGAGTCTTTTCAGCCATCCAGCCTGCACTGCAGGGGCTACGCTGTGGGTCCTGCTAGCCCCCGGCACCACAGACTGTTCTTCAATGACTTCGAGACTCGAGATCAAAGGCTCAAGTTACAGGTGACTTAGGAAGACTACTGTTGGCTGATGTCTTGGAGTACTTGATTAAATCTAGATGCCTCCTTTCCCCACATGGACATGATGCTGATCAGAACATTTTAAAGCTTACAGATTTGGGAGATGGGGGATGAGTTTATCTCAGTAGCCAGAGACAGTCTAGGGTCCGGGCCAGACAGATAGCCAAAGGCTGATTCTGCCCCATAGCAGAGTACTACTGAGTTCTTTCTTGTATCCTAGGTTACTGAGCAGTGGTATACTGAGGTCACTGGCACCTGTGTTCAGGTGGCTTTCATGGATGGGAACTGAATAACTAGTTATGAATGTTGATTCTAAAAACAGACTCAGAGAATAGAAAGCCCGAGTCCCAATCTCATACTTAACCAGTTTCTTCCTGGTGACTTTGGGAGAGACTGTTTTACTCTGCATGTTTCGTCATCTGCAAGACCTATGTCACGGAAACATCAGTTTCACAGGGGGCAGTGTGGTGTCCCAGACAGTAAGATGTGACTCCAGTCATGTGCTCCCAAGGATGGTAGAGGCTGTCATTCCCTTATTTCATGAATACCGTCTTTATTTGGAAGCCGTTTTGTGGGGGCTCATCCCCTTTGGCCCCAGTGATTGGCACGTTGCTGTCTTTTGTTGCTTGAGAAGTATCTGAGTCAGTTCTTTTGAGAGTCTCTTTACATTGGTCATCAGACACCGTGGTTTTTTGTTTTTTTGTTTTTTTTGTTTTTTTTTAATAATGTACAGATGGCCTGTAAGGCAAGATTAGCTTTTCTCTCAAGTTGATTGATATATTGACTGGGGAAGGGTCTTTCTGTGAATCCCAGGTTTGCTTAGAACTTGTGGTTGTCCTCTTGCTTCCTGAGTGCTAGGACTAAAAGTGTACACCACCACGCCTGCCTCAGAGTTTTCACTCAAAGAATAAATAGAGATAAATTACACTCAGCCAAATTTCATAGTAACTTTTTTTTAAAAAAAGATTTTTTTAATCTTGTTAGGCAAGTGAAATTTAGAACTTGAGTAAACAAACATTGATCAATAGGCAAGGATTCTCTAATAGCGGAGATGACATAGGACAATATATTATAACAATTTAAAAGCCTTATTGCACGTTAGATGGATGGATGGGTGAGTGCTGCTTTACCTGAGTAGCTTTTCTATGTCACAAATGGGTTACTTATAAAACAAGAATGAGAACATCTCACGGAAGAATATATTTGGATCCACCACTCATCAGAAGTATAATTATTGTTTAACAATATTATGAAGGGCTGATGATGAGATGCAGGTGTTTAAACACACAGCGCCAATAGATTTGACACGGCATTCAGTTCGGGCGTATACAGTTTTAAAGGCTCTATTCACCCAGGGGGACAATAAAATGCCACACAATGGTAAGAGTGTTTGCTAAAAACATGAAGTGACTGGTTAATTTTTTTTTCAAATGGGCTATTATATTCAGCACTAAGTGTTTCTTAACTTACTAGTCTTCATACGTTATATATTTTGGGATGGAAAAAAAGCTATCAGCTATGTGGGAAAGCTTGCCTCTCCGGAGCTCTTAGACAATCTCTGAGGTACTCCTTGTTTAGTTTTGAGCAAGTTGACTACAGAGTGATGACCTGCTGCTTGGACAAGATGCAGCCCAACTACTCAGTTACTAGAAGAGGAAACTGAGGCTGAAACTTCTCAATTTACTCTGAGGAGCAGGCTTTACAGTTGAACTTGTGGAGTCCCCTGAGGTTTTTTTTTTTTTTTTAATTAGGATCTTCCCATCATGGCTACCACATGGCAAATGTAGGGCTTTATATGAACTCTTGAGCACACCAGTTACACAGGTCTGGTTACCAGGCCTCGCCAACTAGGTTCTGTGCTATTCAACCTAATTGGATAGAACTTCCCATCTTTCAACTCTGATTGGTTAGTGCTTTCTTTAACATGAGGATGCCTATTAATACATCTTCAGTTTGCCTGAAATACTCGAGGAGTAGCAGTTGAGAAGGAGAGAAGCAGCCTATGTCTGCTAAATATTCTGTGTATGTAAATATCTTACATGCATGTACCTTTATATAAATTATCTGCCTTATATTATACTCTATACAACGACAGGTAACACCATGTAAAATTAAATATCTTTAAAGGGAAAATGCTGAAGATTTGTGCGCTGGCGGCTTACTGTACTTCCTGGCATACAGACCACTTAAATTACCTTGAGCGAAGAATGAATGGATAAACGAATGAATGAACAAATGAGTGAATGCTAGGATTTAACATTGATCTAAGTGGTTTTCAAAGTCCTGCACCTAGTGCTCTTCTGTATTTTCTAGGGTCAGGAATACATTCACTTCCTTTGGCGATCACTTGGCATTGTCGTCAACTGTTTTATCAAATACATTTGCCTATGACAACATTTAAATTTCCCAGTGTTTTAGCATGTATATATAGCTGTTACTTTTGGGCTTGGGGTTTTGTTTTTAAGATTTGGTGTGTGTGTGTGTGTGTGTGTCTGTCTGTCTGTTGTGGGTGTAGGTGACTATGGAGGCAAGAAGAGGGCAGTAAATCCCTTGGAGCAGGATTTACTGGCCTTAATGAACTGCCTCCTGTGGATGCTGGGAACTGAATTCAGGTCCTCTGGAAGAACCGTAAGAGTTCTTAACCGCTGAACCATCTCTCCAGTACAGACCATCTTAGGTTATTTTAATTTTTAAGATCAGAAATGATGTACTTGTAAAATTAGTTGTTGATGCTGTCACTGGAAGGTTAAATCAGCCACAGTGCCTTGATAGAGTGTCATGACCAAAGTGCCTCCAAAGGCCTGGTACCCAGGGCCAGTTCTTTCACACTATGACTGTCAAATGCTCCTGGTGTTTACCCTGTTAAATAAGCACACAGAGGCTTATTTAAATGATCTTCATGGGTTTTGATTCTAGCTCAGCGGTGATCTCTCACAGTGCTCTGGGGCTAGGTCTCATCATTGATAAGCCTTCAATTTATTCCATCAGTTTCTCAAGATTACTTTCGTCATGTTATAGGAGAGGAAAGTTGAATTCCAAAGCAGTTAAGCAGAGACATCCTCTGCATAGAATGAACCTTGCTTGTAGTTTGCAGCTCCCAGTCGTATGGTCCTTTATTCATTCAGCTACCCAGTTAAAACTATAGATGTATATATAAAATATGTATATATACTTATATATTATGTTAATTATAATCAAATGCAAGTAAAATAAATAAGGATATAGATATATTCATACACATTAGTAATTATATGAGGTTAAGCCCATGAGATAAAAATTAACATTCATCAAACAAACATCTATAGTTTTTACATGTAAAGAGATAACTGCATCAAGGTTTATTTGGTGAAGTATTCATTTTGGCTGTAAAAGTCAGAAACAACTTCCACACTTGTCAGCAAGGATCACTCTTACTACTGTATACTCCTGTATGCCTTTAATGAGTCAGAATCCTGGAACCACACGGGTGTGTCTGTAGGGAGAGGGGAGCTGTAGAGTAACACAGTGTAGTGTAGTAGTATTGTGTATCACAGTGTGACCACAATGACGTGCAGGTGTGTATTCATAATATTCATCTTTCTGGTGTCCTCTGAAGAATGATACGCTCTCTTGCTTGGGTGTGCTAGCCACACTTGCCTCTTTATTAGGCTAATCAGGTGATGGATACAGAAAGGAACTAAAGGAATTCTAGAAAGTTTAGCGGCTTTGGAATGGGTAGGATTTACTAATGTATAGGCAAGACAGGAAGAATTGTGTGTGTGTGTGTGCTAGAACTACTAGAACTAGAAGAGTATTGGGTATGTAGATCTTTTTGAGGCATAGGGATGGGAGGGGCACAAGAACAGACTCTGGAAGGAAGGTGAAAGATGTAGAGTGTCAGAAAACCCAGTGTGTATTGCGTGAGGTGACACTTCTTGCATGACTTCATCAAAACCACGAATTGCTTCCTAGCTGGCTTTTGAAAGTAAGCTTAGTTTTGAATGGGGCACCCATAGTCCTTAGGGCCATGCAGAAACAGCTTTATCTGGCTCTGCTGTGTCTATAGGAAAGAGTACATGAATTATTCTAACACATATGCACCAGAACCCCACAAGAGTACCTAGAAATGCTTTCACTTTGAATTATCTTGAGGGTGGTAAAATGTGCACCTTGTAGAGCATGGTTTAGTATTTTAGAGTGAACAGTTACCACTTTTATAACCAAGAAATGAAATGATTTCCTATATATTTATATATACTTCTATACTTAAGTAATATAGTTTGTATTTCTCATAAGTTGAATGGCAGCATTCCTCTAAGGTAGAATTGCTGTGTGAAATAGTAGTTACATGGTCTTGATGGAAAGGCTTAAATACATATACGTGTGGAGACACCTGCTTCTGGGGCCTAATTTAAGTCACCATATGGTGACATGGAATGGTCTTGGCAGGGAAACAGTGCACCCATCACAGGGAGGTTCTAGCCGTGGGCTGGAGCAGCTCATTCCATCCAGTAGCTCTTGGGAGGGCATCAGAGAGGACCTCCCCGCTTTTGCCTTGCAGCCCTGGCATTAGAGCCTCTTTGATGTCTAGAACATCTAACCTGAGAACAGTGTTAAAGGTTATGAAGCAGATCCCAACCTGACACTTGGGTCTAGAAGATGGATGTTTTTCAAAGAAAGCAAATGCATTTTTCAGGGAGAACCAGGAGGTTTGGTATGGAAGTTGGTGCCTTCAAATGATGTCCTTTCATTGTAGCATTCAGAAGAGCCCAGGCTAGCCCACCTCTGAAATGAAGTCAGTTGGTTTATACACTTCCCTTCCACCAAGGTCACGCTTACCCTGGGAAGCCCTGAATTCTTTCAAAAGATCTTCTCTTCTACACAAAGACAGAAGTGACTCATCAACTTGAATTTTGCCTATCAAGGACTTGCAGAATTCAAGGAAAACCAATTATACCAAAGAGAAGGACCAAGATAATCCAGCAGAGAGAATATCAACGATGAACACGGACAGCATTCAGAAACTAGGAGAAAACTTCACTCTAAGAAGACATCTAATTAGTCCACTGGGGGATTCTGAGAGGAAGCCAGGGGCTAAGAACAGCTGTGTCCTTTAAAAAGAGGCAATCAGCAAGCAGAGGGAGCTCATGGAACCAAATATGTGATTGTTGGAAGCAAAAAATGTCACAGACAATTGGAGGAAAATTGTAGAAAATCTGCCAAAGTGGAAAGCAAAGGGACAAGAAGATTAAAAAAAAAAACTCCAAAAAAAACCCCCAAAACCCAAAAAACCCTGCAAGAGAAAAGTCACCTAGAATGAGCAGAAAAGCAGAACACGGCAGATGTGACCTAAGAGAGCTACAGGGTGAATTTCGTTTGAAACAGCGATGCTCTGAAGCAAGATGGTGGACAAGAAGAATTAAGAAGACACAGGAAGGAATCTACCCCGTCTCCTTGGAGCCTGATTAGCTCTCACCAGCAAAAGGCAAGAATTTGTGCCTGATTGACAGCACTTGCACTGAAGGTTGCCTTCATAGAGCCGCTGCCCATTTAGAACGTTTTAAATTTAATGATTTAATGTTTTATTTCATGTATTCACTTATCTGTGTGGATGTAGGTTGTATAGAAATGCACATGCATGTTCTGTGTTCACATATGGAGGCCAGAAGGGGCACCGTGTGTCCCTTTATCTCTCTCCGTCTTTGAGGCAGGTTCTCTCCTTGAACCTGGTGCTCTGTGTTTTCCCAGAGAAGCTGGCAGCCAGAAAGCCCCAACCATCCTCTTGATCCCTCCTGACTTGGAGTTGGGGATACAGGTTGTGTGGGACTCTGGCTTGTCATGTGGTCGTCGGGATCCAAACTCTGGACCTCAGTATTACAGAGCCACCTCTCCAGCTCCTTGTACAGGGATCTGTTAAATAAGAAAGTTAAGTTAAAATAGATCATACTTAAAGTGTAAGCAAATATTGTCTTACCACCACCTACATTTTTCTGGAAATCTTAAACTAGACTATAAACGTTTCGTTTTTAGTAGAGACATCTTTTCTCCATGTTTAATTATTGGAGCCCAGAGTTCTACGGTCTCAGTCTGATCCTAACCAGTGCCCCTAAGAAACCATGACTTGGTTTCATTTGACTCCCTCAGCAACCCTTTGAAACTCAACTTCAGAAGTCACCAAAATCAGCATGTAGGCAGTTCTAAGGACAACCGAGCACAAATCCATAAGTCGCTCTTGAGAAAGTCACATCTACACTGTGATGACTTATCCTTTCCCCGAATCTCTTAAAACATCTCCCCAACAAACTCAAATGCTGCTGCTTCTGTGTAGGGTGCAGGGACAGTGGGGAAAAGGGGAAGGGGAAAAACCCTTCTTGTTAGAAGTCTTGCTAGAGCTACATGGGAGGCAGGAGGACTGTCAAGCGCCCCCCTGAACCCCCCCTCCATGTGGGTGTCTGGCTGTGAGAAGCCACTGGACCCCAATCTGCGGGGGTAGGGAGGGAGCAGTCCTGGGCCCCTAAGCCTCATGGAGGCCAGGGTCGACAGGATGTTGACCTCGGGCATGTCAGGACACTACTGGATACTGCAGAAGAGCTGGAGAAAGAGTGGGGGCCCTGGGGGGGGACGGCGGGGCCAAAGGAGTGGAAGGCACACTGGGATGGTTCCTGCAAGGGCGAGTCTTTGGTCCAGTCTGGCGGCTGGAAATGCTGGGGGGCAATCCATTGGTTTAGCGTTTTATTGTAGAAGAATAGAGTGAGTGAGAGAGAGAGAAGGTAGAGAAGTAGAGGCTGGCCATGGCCACGTGGAGAAAGGGGGAAAGGAATGGGGAGAGAGGGGGAGCAAGGGGACAAGAGCCAGAACTAGAGAGCTAGAGAGTAAGAGCTAGGAGGGGTAGCAAACAGCCCCTTTTATAGTGGGCTGGGCTTCCTGGCTGTTGCCAGGTAACTGTACGGGGTGGGGTGGAGTCCAGCCAGAATACCAGGAGCTTGGAGCATTGACTGACGGCCACAGAATTACGGAGTTGAAGGTCTTCTGGCATCAGGAGCTAACAGGGTTTGTCCCTTGTAGATTAATCTCTACTGGATCTCCAGAAGTTAAGCCTTGCTCAACCAGAACACAGACTGCCTTTCAAGGTCCAACGCTTCTGTAGCACAGTAAAAAAATTTCTGACTTTCCTTGCGAAGAGCTCCTCAGGCTGCGACAGAAGGCAGTGTGGAACTGTGCCTGTTGCCTCTGTCATTGCTGTGGACCCTTCTAATGGACACATCTGTGAAGACACAAGGGGCGCCAGAATCCTGGTACCCTGATTCTTCTATCACTGAGCTTTGAGTCATTCCCTCCCTATTCTGTGCCCTGGCCCCAGACTTGAGCAGGCTAAATAGACCTTAATTGTTTGCCACCGTTGGTCTTCTGTCCGACCTAGCCGACCTAGGTGGAGTCTTCTGCCTTGCCTTGCTGCACCAGCAATATCAACAGTAGCAGACTGCCCGCAGAGCTGGCTTTGCAACATCTGAAACAAAGCAACAGAACCCAGCCGGAAGAAGGGATGGGTCTGTGGATTTTCCCTATATAAACAGCAGAGCTGAAAATTAAGCGTTGAGCTTTGATCAGAAATCTTTGTCTTGGCTTCACCCTTCTCTTGCCCGCCTGTCCTTTTTCATTTCTAGGCTGCCTTTCAGGTAGACCTACTTCATCCATGGCCGGTGGACTGCTACACTATTCCCTCCACCCCACGCTCAACCATGGGTTCTATTCTGGACAATTTATTTTGGTTTTTGTTGCTGTTTTTGTTTTCTACATTACTTTAAAGACTGTCACCAGGCCTGGTGGCTGAAGTCTGCAATCCCAGCTTCTCATAGGCTGATGCAGGAATCTTCTGGCTTTTCTACATAAGATCATATCACTAGTTAAGAGAGATTGCTTTGCATGGTCCTTTCCAACATGTGTATCTTCCATTACCTTTTTTCTTCAACCTAATTATGTTAGACGGGTCTTCTAATACTATGCTGAATAGACGTGGGAGCTTGTCTTCAAAATGTAGAACTCTCGGTCTCCTAATATGGAGTATTATGTTAGTTGTGGGCACATCATAAAAGGCTTTCCTTATGTAAAAGCAGCTTCTTCCTATTGTTAGCTTTCTTGAGGTTCATTATCATGAAAGTTCATTGAGCCATTTGATACATTAGTTTGGTTTCTACTGAGATAATCATGTTAAACTAATTAATATATTGCATTGCCCCCCCCCACTTCTAACATTGAACCATCCTTGATTTCTAAGAATAAATTCTTCTTGGTCATGATATGTGATTATTCTTATGTATTATTGAATTCAGTTTCCCAGATCTTTGTTGAGGATTTTTGAGTCTCTATTCCTGGGGGGGGATATTGGTCTGTAATTTTCTTGTGGCTTCTAAGACTGGCTTTGCTGGTATAGTAACTCATCTTGTCTTATACAGAGTTAACATTCTATTAGTGGAAGAGGTGTGTGTGTGTGTGTGTGTGTGTGTACATATGGAGGCTAGAGAACAGCTTCAGGTATTGTTTCATTTCTTACTTTTGCTTTGGTTTTGAGATTTAGCCTGGAGCTTTCAAACCAGGCTCAGACGGCTGCCTAGCTCTGTTTCCTCGTGTCTGGGTTTAACAACTCAGCAATTTCACATGGCTTCTTGGAGTTGAACTCAAGGCCCTCATGCTTGTAAGGCAAGTTCTCCACTCTCTGAGCCATGTCCTCACTGCACTGAGGAACTTGGGGCTCTCCCTTCAACGCCGACAGTTTCCTCTCATTCCTCAGTAGGTGATTGTTAGGTGTGATTGCTCTATCTGTAAAAATGGACACAATATACTTTATTTGGTAGAGTGTGTAGCATGCATCCGATGAATTGACTTGTGAGGTAGTTCTGCTTCCTCATTAGTACATCTTGTTAGGATGGAAACCAGAGGAGAAAGGCTAAGGTAGTGTGGTTTTCTCAACCTATGGTGGTTCTGGGTCAAATGACCTTTACACAGAGTTCCATATAAGATATCCTGCATATCAGATATTGACATCGTGATTTGTAACAGTAGCAAAGTTACAGTTGTGAAGCAGAAACTAAAATAATTTTAGGGTTGAGGTCAACACAGTATGAGGAACTGTACTAAAGGGTTGCTGGATTAGAATTATTGAAGACCATTGGGATAAGGCCGAGGATTCTGGGATATGAAACACCATCTTTCTGGTCCCCTTTTAGGTTTGTGCCTGTGAGTACCAACTATTTCATCCACTGCTATTGCTGCTTCATTATCTCCATAAACTCGATCCTCATGAATCTCTAGGGGCCTGGTGTCTTACATGATTTCCACTTCCCAAGAAGACAGTTTACCAGTAAATGTGAACGTAGTCAGAAATAGGTGAGACAGCCTCGTACAGCTTAAAACACAATCTCCTGCTCCAGCTGTCCTGTGTAAGTGTGAAGGAATTGTTAATTCTTATTTTTTAATTGGAAATAGATTCTTCTCTCCTACAGTACATCCCGATCACTGTTTCCCTCCCCTCACTCCACCCAGATCTACTTCTGCTCTGTATCCTCTTCAGGAAAGAGCAGGCCTCCAAGCTACAACCAAACAGGACAATCTAAGATAAAATAAGGCAAGGCAAAAGCTCTCGTATCAAGGCTGGACAAGGCAACCCAAGAGGAAGAGAAGAGGCCTAAGACCCGGCAAAGAGTCAGAGACACACCGGCCCCCACTGTTAGGAGGTCCACAAAACACCCAGCTCACAGCCATAACATACATGCAGAGGACCTGGTCTACACCCGTGCATGCCACTGCAGTTAGAGGGAATGGAGAACACTTCCTGCCACATCAATTAAGCAGGGCTCACAGGGGCTCACAGAGACCGAAACAGAATCATTCATTTTTGCTACTTCTAAGGTGAGAAAACAGAAGCAAAGGAAAGAAACCTCAGGCAGTTTGCTCTGGGTAGGGCCAGGATTCATCCTTCTCTAAACTGAGAATACCTATTTACACATGTTGTTGCTGTGGGGGTCTTGATTTGGTCTGGTCTTTCTTTAAATCAAATCATTTACACGTCTAAGGTTCAGAAAAATGGTTTTTGGTCTTTATAAAAAAATGTAATTTCTTCATCTATTTTGACTTTTAAAATTTTGTCAGCCATGTGCTCCTGATTGCTAACTCAGCGTATGAAGCACAGCACTTGATCTGTCCTGAAGTGCTTTCAGACCCCTGTTTTGCCTCAGGAACAATGGGAAGGGGGCAGGGGACTCAGGACATTGTCCCTACCTGGCTTCAGCTTAGGGGGAGAGTGTGGTGACAGGCTGATTACTCGCATCTGGACAAACAGTGCGATTCCCCTTCAGAGACCCAGCAATGTCACCACCACATAAGCAGCCTGAGACTAGATCACTCAGCATCAATTCTGGGAACTGTGAATGATTTCAGCTACCCATTAGCAATGCGAAAGATAAAGCCGCCTCTAATTATGAGGGCCAATAAGATCAAGAACTCTATACAGTTTAGGGTGATGGAGGCTAGTTGTCCTCTCCATATCATTGTCATAACATGTAAGGTGGAGTAGACACAATCCTGATTCTGCAAGATTGTTAGGAGGAGTTGAAATGTTTAGTGCGTTCATGACCCAGTGACAAGAGGTCTACGTATAGCAAGCACTCAATAAAGGGTTAATACTCATATTCCATAGTGACAGGAGAGAAAAATATCTTGCTAGAAAATATCTAAAGATATCACTTGTCCCACCAAGGTGGCTGCTAACAAGACTTCCTGAATATTACCTTGAACCTTACATACTACATTTCAACCTGATTTCATCTGTCTTCACTCTTAGATTTGGCTTCCTGTGCCGAATTTCAAGCACCTAGTTCAAGTCATTTTTCTGCTCTGAGTCTCTGTCCTCTCTTCTTTGAGAGATATACTCGAATGGCTTGCACTCCTCCTGCATCCTGTCAGGGCTTTTCTGCTCGAGCTGCTTATCTGCTTGAGAGGAAGCGTCACACTCAGCAATGACCTAAGCCTGAGGAATAGCATTGTGTGGAAGAAAACATCTTTATTCCAGCTCAGCATCTGTCGGTGCAATGACCGTGTTAGGTAACTCCAAGTCCCTTTTGGTACACTTCCTATTAAAATTCTGCCTCATCTGCATCTTGTCTGTCAGAAATAACTTTCGCTGGAGGAAGTCAGGCAGAAAACCTGTTCAACTTCTTGTCCTTTAAGAAACGATACTTTGATTTTAGAGGTTCGACTTGGCTAGGTAATGAAATTATCATGGTGGAACAAAGCATAGAAATAGTAAGGACCATAATTCTTTGCCCATTGTATGCTTTTGCTATTCATAAGTTTTAGGGCCTTAGATATTAGATACACTTACGTAAGGCCTCATGAACGGTAATTATCTTTTGGCCAAAGAAAAAGCCCAAACGAATGCTAAGCTGCATTATCGCTTGGCTTCTGACATGAGCTGATAATCAGATTTTCTTGCTGAAATCCGTGGTGCTTGAACAATGCTACCCACTGTCTGCTCTTCCCGATATTACCCTTAATTAGAAAGAGCAGAAACACAAATCTGAATTATTTCAAAATCTGGTTTCCATGGTCAGTGGTTTGAAAGGCTTAACTTTATTATAAATAAACCTGGTTTTATTGGCTAATGAAATCTGAGATGTGAAGCCTGGGATGGTGGGGGTGTCGTGCTCCGATGTTTGCACATCCAAACAGCCAGTGTGGACAAAGTGCTTTAGAATAAATCATTGGATACTTGAATTATGATTTCTTTGTTGGAGTATACTGCCATTCTTGAACTTTACCACAGAGGAGGATCTGGGAGGAACCGGAATTTTATGCATTATTGAAAAGCAACATTTTCAAGTTTATTTATATTTCAACAGCTATCAAGAGGTCAAGAGGATCTTGGACCTATTATATATATATATTTCACTTTGGTCTTTTTTGTTCCTTCTCAGTATTGAGGTGCATGGTTTATACATGTGTGATTGTCTGCCTATATATGCATATGCCTCCTCAGTGTTTGAGTCTAAAATATTTACAATGGGCTTGTGTGTGTGTGTGTGTGTGTGTGTATGCAGTATAGAATAACAGATGGGCTGGCATAGACAGGAACTCAGTTGCATTTTATTTATCATTTAATAAAAAGAAGGCTAATAATAGGTAAGGAAAACTTTGACTAATTAATAATGAAGTACAGATAGTTACAGTGCTCATCTGTAAGACAAGAGGACAAACTCCTAGGACCAACAGCACATATAAGGACCTCAGACACTGTCAAGAATTGTAGTCACATGTATCACAGATGTTCTTCCAGTTTCTCTGTGGATAGCAAGGGCCCAGGTGTTTCTGTATACCCAAGCCGAGGCCCAGCTTTCTTTTCTTCTCCATCTTAATGTTTTTCAGAAAGTCTTTGCCCACTTTGCAATCCTTATCTCCTCCCTTTCAGTGTTTGATATGTGGATTATGTTTTGGGTTTTCCAGTTTCCTAGGCTAATATCCACTTATCAGTGAGTGCATACCACTTAGTATGATGTTCTCCAGCTCCATCCATTTGTCTAAGAATTTCATGAATTCATTGTTTCTGATGGCTGAATAGTACTCCATTGTGTAGATATACCACATTTTTTGCATCCATTCTACAACGAGACTTCTAATTGGCACGCTGCAAATTGGTTGCAGGTAGCTAGGATACCGATGCATTTAGCTTTCTTAGAGCCCTGTGGATCCTGAGCTAGCCTGGCCACGTCAGGCCAGTTGCTCTCGGCTTTCCAGAGCCTCACTGGGTTAGTTCAGTCGTTTCTTATAAAGACCGAGTGGTTTATATATAGCTATCTTTTTGTACATCCCTCAATAACAACTATGAAGGAAGTGGTCGTGAATTTAGAGAGGACCGTGTGTGAGAGAGTACACAGGGGGAGTGGGTGTGGGTCTAGAGGGATAGATGTGGTGAAACCATATTTTATCTATGTAGGAAATTCTCAAAACGAATAGTTTTAAAGGGGAGAAAATGAAAGAAAAAAGTGAATGGGTAGTGAAGCCCCTTTGGGTTCCCGAGGGGAGTCTTTCCCGTGGGACAGGTCACATACACAGAGGTGGGAAGTTAGATAAGCACTGCAGAGAAAACCCAAGGAACCCATTCAAACCTGACCCCGCAGACCCCACACCCACGTGGAGGAAGAGAGCAAAATATCCAAAACACGCGGCCATCTTTTTAGAAGAGACCATGTGAACAAAAGATCCACTGGAGAGGAACTGTGTGATAATCCATGTGTGGGTGAGCGGGAAGTCCCTAGAAAGTGGAAAGAAAAACTTAAAATGAGAAATGGGTGTGTGTGTGTGTGGGGGGGGTAGAACAGAGGGAGGGAAGGGGGTGGGGGAGGGGAAGAGCCCAGACACACACTGTGAGAGACAATGAGTTATTTTCACAAAAACAAGAAAGAAAGTAAGGAAGAAAGGAAGAAAGAAGAAAGAAAGGAAAGAAGAAAGGGGAAAAGAAAACGGGAGAAAAGAAAAAAAATTCCTAAAAACTGCAAAACAGGAATTTCCAGGTTGAAGGAGTGGCCGGAGCATCGTAATGAAAGAAAGGCCACACTACTTCACTTTATTGTGAAACCTATTTCAATAGTGACAAAGAGATCTTAAAAATGTTTTTTGGAGATAAATGACAAAGGGTACAAACAAAACAAATACCGCTCGGGAAGATCACAAAAGAACTTAAATCAGGTGGCACCAGGTATTTTAACCTGTGGTAGGAAGTGATCTCCCAGGATAGAAAGGCTCTCTATCGATGACATAGGGAAAAGATGCAGACTTTATTCAGTTGGCTCAGGATTTGTTGTTTTTGCCCAATTAAATATGGAAATTTAATATTTACTGCAAAAACTTTTTACAGACACTGTTGAGATCTGTAAATAATTTGTGGGTCCTGGAGCAAAATGAAAATGTCACTTCTTGATGGTAATCATAAAACAAATATTTAACTTTAAAACATCTTATTACGTTTAGCTTATTAAAACATCTTGTTACTTTAGCTAATAACATCTTATTATTTATGGTATGTAAATGTACCATAAATAATAGCAACATAGGGGTATAAATCAGAACTTAAAAATTAAAAAATGATACTTTGGCATCAATTTTGTACAATATGGTGACGAATGCTTTGTTAATGTTATCTCTTAATTGATCATAAAGGTGTTTTTGGCTTATTTCCTATAAGTATACTTATAAGGACATTTTAAAAATCTTTTGCTTTTAGCAATTTTTTTCAATATTGTAAATAATTTCTGATAATTTTTTTATTTTTGGAAAAACCTTTCTTGTCTTACTAATATATACTATATCTACTGCTTATTAATTATTCTGATAATTTTTATTTTTGGAAGAAATTTTCTTATCATACTATATATACTGCTACTGACATTGTTTAGAGTATTTTACAGTTTCTGACACCATTGGGCTAGATTTCTGAGAAATTATTTTAAAATATAAAATTTTAATACATCTAGAGTTGATTATTCCTACAGAGTGTTTTCCATTTTTAAGTTTATCTTGTGTGTGGTTGTTTGCCTGTGTGTGCCATGCATGCATGCCTGGTTCCCTTGGAGGTCATAAGAGGCTGTTTGATCCTTTGAAACCAGAGTTACAGAGGCTTGTGAGCTGCCTTGTAGGGGCTGGGGATTGACTCAGAGCCCGCTGGAAGAAAATCCAGTGCTTTTAACCACCGAGCAATCTGCCAATTTCTCTAGCTTACAGAATAGTTTTATAAGAAGTGTCTTTTTACCTACAAATTCATTTTATGTGAATCTAGGTTCCCTGCTCAACAAGGGCCATGGCGTTTTCTTGTTTCCTCTGAAATTTCCTGTAACTTTTGAATGTTTTAAGAAGAGTGCCTGCAGTAGGCATAAACCCTTAAAGAGTAGTTTCAGCTTTTTATGCTATGGCTTACCACGTGTATTGACAACAACAACAGCAACAACAACAACAACAACAACATACCTATTGATCACAGGCATAAGGGTTAGTGGCAAGTGTTGTCTCTTTAATTTGGGGGAGAGGTAGACTACCTAGAAATTTCCTCCCAGGGCAAAGTGAGTTCCAGCCTTAACTGTGTCAACCCTCGTCAGAACCAGTTTTACCCAGAGTGAAATGGACGTTCATGAACGTAGCCTGCTTTTTGAACCCTCGTCTTACAAATACAGAAAACACAGTCCCTAGAAGAACAAGCATAGGGTGCAATCCTTCCATCTCAGTCCTGTTTCATCTGGAGAGAGAAAGAAAAGCCCTGTCGTGGTCAGATGACTGCGGGAGCCCTGGCTCCTGGGAAGCCCCCATTCAAGGAGTTAGGCTAAAATTTCATAGTTTGCCATTGGTTCTGAACTAAAGCTTCTGTAACCATGGATGGAGTATGCTCAAATATAAGTGTTTGTTTTTACCCAAACCATAATGACCCAAAGTTGTAGCCTGGACTCCCAAATTCATGAAAGTAAAATATAATTGGGGGGAAAAAAGCAATGGAAGCCGTTCTGTGCGGTGGGAGTAGACTGGCAGGCAGGTCACTGCTTTAGGTCGTGGGTTTGATGTTGGTTACGCTTCTCCTCTGTTGGCATGCAGAATCTCCTCCCAACACCATGAACACAAGACAGTGGCAGGTGCAGCTTCTAGTTGAGCACGAACTCAACATCTCTTTGTTCATGATGTAAGTGATTTCCTCAGTGATAGGGTGTTACCATCAGGTTGTAGAGAACAACCGAGAGCCCTGGCAATAGTTTGAGATGCTTGCCAGGAAGGTCTGCGGTACAGATCCCTTTGACCAACAACTCAACAAGGTGTAAACCATCTCTGGCACTCAGGGCGTTCTCTTGGCCATTACATGTTAACATCATTTAAATTGCTTATATATCTATGTCTGAGTCAGTGTCAGTGTCAGTGTCAGTGTCTGTGTCTGTATTTATGTCCTAGACACACAGACACAGACACAGACACACAGACACACACACACACACACACACACAGACAGACACAGACACACAGACGCACACACACAGACACAGACACACACACTAAGATACACACACACACAGACACACACACAGAGACACACAGAGACACACACACACAGACACACACACAGACACAGACACACACACACAGACACACACACAGACACACAGACACATACACACACAGACACATACACACACACATAGACACACACACACACACACACACACACACACACACACATGAGAAACCTCTACAGTAGTAGGCTTCCATTTTCTTTTTCAAAAGGCCTCTGGTGTTAGTTGTACCTCCCCATATTCCCTCCTGTACCCCGCCTTTCTCTTCCTCTGCCCCACACACTGCTCTGATGGAGCTTACCCCTTTATCTTGCCATAACATTATGTATCTTACTGCCCTATTCTTTAGTGATTCCCCTCCGCTCCGCCCTTCCCCATACCAGGCACTTGACCACTCTGGTTATCCATACTGCAGCATACATATTGCAAGATTATTATTTATGTTGCTATTGTTTAGGCTTCAATTCTCAGTTAAAGAATGACTGCAGATTTCTGCAAAACAAGCTTGTAAATATCAGCTTTCGGCCAAATAATAAGGCTGTCACAGAAATCCCTGCTTCCTCTTTTGGTCTGCAGGGGAGATGCATTTCCCATGATCCTAAGGGAGAAGTCTAGGTATAGGAGCTCCGGTTTCCTATTCTGTCCTCCCGTGTCTTCTAATTATAGTTGCTGTAGGTGGCCAGAAGCGGCTGCTTCTCTTACATAATGCCAAGAGAGAAAGAAAATAGGATTTCATTGGTTACTGTACTTAGAATGGATCCTCAAGTCCAGCAAGGAGACCACAATAGGCTTGGCACACAAACAATTCAAAGGTACAGGTGCTGGGAGTGTGCACAGCCCCAAAATCAACATGACTTGGGAGGAGAGAGAGCTGGAGAACAAAGAAAGGTGCTTTTCATTCAGAGAAATTTATTTCTTTTCAATATTTGTGATCTGCAGCTGATAGCGCATGAGGCCACTTGGCTTTCTTTCCCGACAAAGGGGAGGGCTGCCTCATTGAACAGATGCTGGAGCGGCCTGTGGCACGAGGTGGGCCATTTGTCAAGAAGATCAATATTGACTGTTCTTGTATCTTTGTGGTGAAAGTTTGCTCTTCCTTAAAAAAATAAGAGCTGGGGGTTGTGCGTTAAAATATAGAGCGCGTGCCTACTTTGGGCACTGAATCGAGTGATTGCCACAGGTCTTCATAAAGAGCAGTCTCTTTCTGGTGGTGAGACTTTTTTTCTGGTGGCTCCTTCTTTAAGGAGTCCAGCTCCTTTGTCTCACAACACCCGTGGCCTCTTCTCCATTCCTTAATTTTAGCTTGATCCCAGCTCCATGAAACACACAATTCGACTGTCACAGTGCATTTCAATGTATGTTTTGAAATATCACATTCTATTCAGTTTAATTCAGCATAGATCATTAAGATGTCTCATGTAGCAGGAACTTGGTGACTAAGATGAGGGACATGGACTGCATTAGCTTTCCATGCCTCAGTTTCCCCTTTTTTGTGGTAGATTGCAGATCTCTGATGGGCAGGGAGAGGAAGAGGCACCCCCAGTCTGGATCATGGTCAGCTTCCTCTTCTATAGAAAAAATTGGATTCTTTACATAAAAATGTGGACTCTATCTTTAATGTGTGTGGAGAATCAGATGGAAATTCTGCTAAGATTCAGATCCTGATTGGGTAGATCTAGGTGAGTGAGTCTCCTTATATACCAGGCTTCTGGGTGGTGCTACTGAGCTAGCATCCCATCCTAATAAGAAGGTAGTTGTTATCTGTATATTTATGTGGGTAAGTTTTTTTTTAAATCAGTGTATACTCCCAGACTCTGCCGTAGACATTTCACACCAGAATTTGTATTTTAAAAAATATATATTCCCCAGATGATTTTTAAAGTGGTAGTTATGGGCAGCTGTTCCAAACACAGGTGGGGCGGCGGGGGGGGGGGGGAGACCTCATTCAGGCTTTTATTTTAGTAAAAGAATAAGAAAAGGAGAATCCTAGGAAGGAAACTTCAAATGAGTCAGTAAGTAGCTCAGCTAATGGGCACAAGAGGATTGTCAGGGAGCGAGTGGGTTCAAGGATCTTGAGATTCAAGAGTCAGAATTGAGCAGATCAGGAGACTGAAGCAACCTCAGTAACTTCCCAGGCTTTGTGCATTTGAATCCCTGGATGTGCCAGCACAGAGAAAAGGAAGCGATATGCTGTAGGGCTAAAAAGTATAGGTTTGGGAGCCTTTAATTCCAGCACTTGGGAGGCAGAGGCAGGTGGATCTCTGTGAGTTTGAGGCCAACCTGGTCTACAGACAGGACAGCCAGGGCTACACACAGAAAAGACCTGTCTTGGAAAAGAAAAAGAATGTGGGGTTGGAAATACTAGACTTGGGACTTCCTTACAACAATCATTTCTGACGCCTTGGAAAGCTTTATAGTTTTCCATTTTAAAGTGAGCATAAGGATTGCTGCAAAGGTAGCTGTGGTTGTTTCAATATACTTGGCCCAGGGAGTGGCACTGTTTGCAAGTGTGGCTTTGTTGGAGGAATTGTGTCACTATGGGCATGGGCTTTAAGATCCTCCTCCTGGCCACATGGGAATATTCTTTTCCTAGCGGCCTTCAGATGAAGATGTAGAACTCTCAGCTCCTCCTGCACCCTGCCTGCCTGGATGCTGCCATGCTCCTGTGTTGATTATAATGGACTGAACCTCTGAACCTGTAAGACAGACTTAATTAAATGTTGTTCTTATAAGAATTGCCTTGGTCATGGCATCTGTCCACAGCAGTAAAATCCTAAGACAGTAGCTCTGCAGAAAACCAGAAACCAAGGAGCAGAGGGGATGACTCACCCTAGTTCAACAGAGAAGAATGAAGGAACGAAACCTGGACGGAGAGTGTTCTAGTTAGATCTCTGTTGTTGTTAGAGAACACCCAGGTCAAACATCTCTTAGAGAAGTAAGGGCTTATTTAATTGTACAGGTTACTGCCCATCACTGAGGGAAGAGGGAAGTTAAGGCAGGAAGTCAAAGCAGTAACTAGAAGGCAGGCCTGTTCTCTGTTCTTTGCAGATTTAGCTTAACCCAGGAACGTGGCTCACGGCCATGGAAGCACACCGGAAGCCATGATTGGGGGCAGGGAGTGCTTTTCTTAGGTACTTTTCTATTGCTGTGATACACCATGACCAAGGTAACTTATGAAAGAAAGCATAAGGTGCTCAGGGTTCCAAAGGTTTAGAGTCCCATGTCATCATGTCAGGGCAACAGGCTTGTATGCGTAGTGCTAGAACATAAGTTGAATGCTACACATCTTGAGATAACCACAAGGTAGGAAGAGCTCACTGTGGTGGGATTTTAAGATTCTATAGCCTATACCCCAGTGGCTTTTCTCCAACAAGACCATACTTCTTAATCGTTCACCACAGTTTCGCTACTTAGGGACCAAATATTCAACTGTGTGAGCCTGTGGAGACCATTCTCATTCAAACCATTTTGAATTAGGCTGAATTTCTTATGTACCTCAGGTCTACTTGCCTAGGGAATGGTGACTCCCATAGTGAGTTGGGCCTTCCTCTATTTATTAACAATTGAGATAGTTCCTGACAGACATGCTTATGGGCCAATCAGATCTGGGCAATTCTTTTGAGATTTTTTTTTCTTAGATGACTTTGGCTACATTTAGTTGATTATTAGGTTTAGTTAAACCTAATACTATCATACATGGATTGTCATGATTCTGTGGTTTCTGACCTGAGCCTCTACAGTTTCAACATACAGAGGACTTCAAAGGGGTGGGCAGCGATGCTTGACACGGTTTGTAAATCGGTTCTTTCTCATTCCTTTTTTTTTGTCTTGAATTCACTCTTGGGGTTCCATTTAGATGGAAGAAATTCCCCTTCATTTCTTAGGTAGCCTGTTGAGATTTTTAAAAGAACAATTGAGTCAGTGCTAAGCAAATAAAGAAAATGATCAACCAGAAAGGCTTATAAAGGTTTTTTTTTTTTTTTTTGACCCTCCTTCTGCTGATCTCTTGTATTCTTGTCTGGGTCTCTTGACTGCCAACTCTTGCCCCGTGGCTGAAAGGTGTGTATCTTCTCAAGCCTCTTGTTTTGCCTCTTTGGCTTAAACTAGTGCATGCCAAAGTGAAAGATTGTATGTTAGGACATTCACAAGATGCTCCCATTCAGTATAACATTTGTGGACTGGGACATAACCTCTTCCCTGAAGAGAGAGGGCTGAAAGAGTTATGTGGAATGCTGGCTGAGGTAAGAGCCCAGTCTTCATTCAGGAGCAAGTTAATTTTACCCAAAATATCAATATCAAAAGCATTGTATATAATTTATAGATATTGTGTATCCAATTCCTAAGAAATAACAAGATATCCAGTTATATGGAAACAATTATAATTGCACATAAATGTTAATGGGCAATTGGCACTGAGACAACATTTAATAAACAGCTTTTCTGTGAAATCATCCTTTTGGTGACTTAATTCCTTGTTGCTTATTCAATCTCTGTAGCTGTTTTTCCTCTTGTTTTTTTTCCTGACTGCTTCCGTCTTTCTCCATTTCCACTTTCTGAACTACTAGATACTCCCTGTGCTTATAATGACCCTCTCACAAGATACCACTGCAGTAGCTACTCTCTTTGCCCATGAGTCTAATTCTGAAGTATGTCTCTATATGAAAAGGCATTTCTTATCTCTATATAAATATACATGGGCCAGGAAGATGGATCAGTGGTTAAGGGCACTGAGAGTTTTTACAGGGGACCCGAGTTTGGTTCCCAGCACCCACACTGGGTGACTCACAGTTTCCAGTAACTCCATTCCAGTGGATTTCATACTTTCTGCAGTCACTGCATTGATTTACACAGATCTCTCCAAACACTCAGATAATTAAAAATAAATACCTTAAAATTAAGAGTACTGCTCTTAACATTTTCCTATTCCTTTTAACCTTATCTTATTTTTCATCTTAGTCTCTTTCATCTTAGCATTGTCAACAACAACAACAAATTATATATATACATATATATATTGGTCACCCTTCAATAAAACATCAATTTCATGATCCATTTCTGGCACATGGTATAACTTAGTAAAAAATTTTCTGCACATTCAGAAAATGTTCATTAACTCCTTTAATCCAACACGTGTGTGTGTGTGTGTGTGTGTGTGTGTTTACATCTGTGCATGTGTGTATTTTATGTGTATGTATATATGTGCATATGTATGTGTCTATGTGTATGTATGTGTCTGTGTGTATGTATGTGTATATGTATATCTGTGTGTACATTTGTATATATGTGTGCATGTATGTATGTATATGTATATATGTCTTTGTGTATCTGTGTGTGTATATGTATATGTCTGTATGTGTTTGTGTCTTTGAGTGTGTGCATTTGTGCACATGTTGTGGGTATTTAGAGTCAACATGTTGTGGGTATTTAGTGCTAGTACAAGGTTTAGTACAGTATGAGTTGTAGGTGGCGTGTCTTGTGTCTGAAGTCACAAAGCTAACATTGTTTGGTTTCTTTCTCTCTTTTACCTCACAGCCTATCCCTCGTTGTAAAACCACAGCTTTGCCCTGCTCCAGATTCCTTACTCATATGAAGAAATTTTCCTCGTCACATAAAACGGATAAATTACATTTTCTGCCATTTCCAGGTAAAATTAACAACCCTAAGAAACCCCATGGATTCCTAAGAAACTATAGAATATATAGGCAGAATCATAAGGTTTTCCACACATTAGCTATATTCTAACTTGGCAATGAAAGAGGCACTTCATTGGCTTATGAAATTTTCAAATCTAGGGGGACATTGGTTCATGGCTTGATTGAATCCATGGCACATGGACATTAATAGGGTTTTGTCCCATGAATTTTACTAGCTTTATTTAATTCTTGTTTTCACTTTTCAGAAAGGGTAACATTGTAGCCATAGGCATGTGTTATTCTTAGAGTGGATTGTCTCAAAAATAAAAACTTGAGTCAGAAGCAAGTGGATCTCTTTGAGTTTGAGGCCAATTTGCTCTATAAAATGAGCTCTATAAATAGGGCTCTATAGAGAGACCCTGTTTCAAAAAACAAAATGGAGCAAACAAAAATAAAACCTTATTTCTTCCCATATTTCTTTGAGTTATGTCTAATGACTTTGAGTCACCAGATTTGGGTTTTAAGGACCTGGAAAAATGAAATGTTAGATGGACCACTGTGGAAAGTGTACCAAAACTATACTAAAGGTGTGCGTATATGTGGAGACAGAGAGATCAAGGGAAAGGGAGGGGTAGGGATTTTTTCAAACTAAGTTGATGGGAGGTAAACTTTTGTAGGAATTTAATTTTTTAAAATGAGATCAATGTGATGTATAGTTGTATGTTTATCTACCATGTTCTTTTACTATGGACTTTTATGGAAACCTGAGAGTATTAATAAACTCTATTTTGAGGAGTATTTCCCTGACTTAAAAGGAAGATGATCAATTTGACAATCAATGAAGCAGATTATGGTTGTGCTTTGACTTGTGTGCTGCATTATTAATTTTTAATGTTAGAAAGTTTTCATTTGTTTATTTACTTATGCAATATACTCATATAGGGTTACTACTGAAAGATCATAGACCCAAATCACCATGGCCAAATTAATTAATTAATTAGTGCAAACTTTTTCATTTATGTTTATAGGCTGCTTCCTCTTAAAGCAGGGTTTGAGAGGTTAGTATTGGATGTGAGGAAGACAAAGCTTTTATAGGGCTCAGGGGTAGAGGGTTTCCAAATGGAGAAAAATGGAATTACAGGAGCAGAATATAAGAGGTGGTCAAAGCAAGGTAATCACAGTAGGTAGTCAAAACAACATAGTCTGAGGTGGTCATACAATCTTTAAAAATAAAGACATGATGCTATTCCTGGAAAAGGCAGTACAGAACCATTTGTAGCTAAGGTTACAGGTGGGACATAGCCCAATTCCTGAGAAACAGAGGTTTAACCATCAACAGAAATGAACCTAGTTTAATTTTACTGTAAGATGGCTTTTATGTGTAACATGGAGGCAGACTGGTTTCTCATTAGTTTCTTACTTAAATATACTTGGATATCAGGTCTGCTGAAAGGTTTTATTGGTTTTATGACAACTTCAATGTCCTGGATTGTAAACTTTTGATAAAATATTTATCCAAGGCTTTATATGTATAGATTCAATTAACTAAAGCTCAAAACGTATTTATGCCTATAAGTACCTGTTTTAAACATATGCTTTTTAGTATTGTCATTATATTACATGATATGGTATGACAAGTGTTTATATAGCATATACATTGTTATCATGTATTTTAGTAATCCAGAGATCATTTAAACTGTGTTGAAGATCGTGTAGGCTATTTACAAGTACTACGCCTTTTTATATAAGGGATATGGGCAACCTTAAGTTTTGGTACTCATGGAAAAGAAGTCCAGGAACTAGTCTCCTTTGGAGTCTAGAAGACAAAGGTAGTGTGTATTTCATAGTTCAGGTGTGTGGTAGCACATTCTAAAGTGGGTTCTGATCTATCTCGCTTTTGTTACTATCATACAAAGACTCTGCTAGGTATTTAGTCTCTTAATTTCAGGCAATTGATGTAACTCAATAAAAATAGATCCTTAATTCTTTTCAAAATACAATGAAAGACCAAAAATGGCCACCTGTCTATCTGGAAAAAAAAATGAAAGAATTCAAAATTCAGTACATGAGAATCTTCAGAGATGCGGTTACAGCTAGCTGTAACTGTCTGAGGAATGTCATGCTTAAAATGATGTCCCTTCCACTGATGGCTCGAAGTGCTTTAATATACATCTTAAATTTGGTGACCTGAAATCTTCAGGTAAGCTATGCCTAAAGGTCATCAATGGATGGAGGGAGGGGTGGTCAGTTATCAAGGACTCTCAGGAGCTGGGACCCTTATTTGGTTCTTTGTAGCCCTTAGGACAAATGAATAGCATTTTGTGCTGCATCAGGAAGGGGATCTGAGCTGGATACATGGAAGAGGGAAGATGGTAGTGAGGCTGGCAGACAGGAGAGGGGGCACTCGTTGTCTCTAGTAGCAGTTAAAGGCAGATCAAAAGGCAAGCTTGTAGGCAAGAAATTTATTCTTGAGGCTATTTTCAGTCGTGAAGGAACAAGATGATAAAGGAATGTTCTGTTTATGAAATTAGAGGAAAGGAAGAGCCAGAGTCAATGTGGAGGAGGTGGTGTTCACAGTGCATGGTCGCGGATTAGGTATGAGGAATGAGATAGAAGGCTGGTGGTGGTGTGGAAGGTGTTTACATAAACATCAGTTTACTCAATAAAGGGGGACGGAACAGCTTCCAGGCAACTGCCTTCAGGCTAGTTTTTGAAAATACAGACATGACTAAGACAGATATGATTCGTGTCCTCTTGAAATCTACCTTTAAAAAAATAAGGTAAAAATTGATAAGTGGACAAAGAAATTATCCAGGTTGCAATAGATAATAAATAATAGTAATAAAGCTATGAAGAAAAATAGTAGGTGGATTTTCTTGTGTCCCTTTGTCATCAGACGGTGCCCAACTGCAGAGTGTGCTGAGAGACAGGCTATTTAATATCATCTAAGTCCTCTCATTTCTAGGTTATTGTATCAACAGAATCATTTGACATAAAGTTTCCTAAATCTAACTTCCTTCATTTAGCCTAATGCACTCCAGATCTATGTTAAGTAATAGGCTATTTATTGTGTGGATATATCATGGTTTATCCGGTTATCAGATGAATAACATTTTTTTTATTGAGATGCTTTGTTGACGTGACTGGAATGTTAGTTTAGACCTTAATTATGTTAATGCTCACAGATCCGCATGTAAGGTGAGACCTAGTTAGGCCCTAACCAATGGATTATAAAACTATGTAAATTTTACTTCAGTAGATCTCATATTGAAGACCTCAAAACAAAAATTGCATAACTAAAGGAATCTAGGGAATGCAGAAGAGTTGAAATTACTAATATATGGGGCTTAGGAACAATGGTGCTCATTCTAGAGAAAGGGAAGTGTTGTGTAAATTAAAATGAAAACTAGTACTGACATTATTTGTCAGTCACAACAAAGAGCTTTGGGTTTTGTCCTGAATTCCACGGGGGGGCATTGAAGTCTCTGTTCCTCTTCCCACCTATTTTTTAAAGACTACCGCCTTGTGGTTTGTGTACAAAACTGTAGCAGGAATGAATGAAAAAGCAGGAAGGTTAGAGAAAATGTGCCCAGGGAACCAGAGGAATGCAGTGGCTCTGTGAATGTGAGAGGGTGGAGGTGAGAAGGAGATGGCTAAGAAAGCATCAAGTAGGGTTGGAGAGATGGCCCAGTGGTTAAGAGCACCAACTGCTCTTCCAGAGGTCCTGAGTTCAATTCCCAGCACCCACATGGTGGCTCACAACCATCTGTAATGAGATCCGATGCCCTCTTCTGGTGTGTTTGAAGACAGCCACAGTGTACTCACATACATAGAATAATTAAATCTTAAAAAAAAAAAAAAGAGTCAAGAAATACTCCATGTCTCCCACAAACTTGATAATACTCCACATCTACAGACTTGGTCTTAAGGTTTGTGTTGCTGTCATGACGACAAGATTGCTCCTTCCGGTTGCTGTTGCTTAAATTACTCTAGTAATTATCACATCCCTTTCCAGTTTCCTCTTCTTTTCAGGACTAGATTAGGCAAATGGCCACAAAGATTGTAAAAATAGCTGAAGAAACTTCTCAGACTTCTTGATAATGTGCACCTTTGAAATGTTTTTTCCTGTTCTGCTCCTTCCTCCAATCAACGGGAAGTCTTTCTCCACATGTCAACTCCCAGCTTAACTAGTTTTGACTAATGGGGTTCTAGAAGGTACCACAGAGGAAGAAAACTGTGATTTACCCTGAGACATCTCCTGTCACTGTTTGCCATCTTACCTTTGTCCTAGAATAAATGCATATGGTATGTTTAGCATTTGCCAGATAAATGGTAAGAAACCTGAGGTTGTCAACCCAGCCAAGAGCAGACATGTTAGTGACTGACAAATCTACCTATCATTAGAGTTGCCAAGGTGTTCATCATAAGGTCCCTAGCCTTGGCTGAGATGACACAGAGCTGTCAACTCCCAGAATCATGGGAACTTGTGTTCACACATTCAAGCACACATGAACATGCACTTAGAGATAAGTTAAGGTTTTACAATGATTTATCAATTTAATTAGTTTTTCATTAATTGACTAGTTAAGTGTGTGTGTGTGTGTGTGTGTGTGTGTGTGTGTGTGTGTGTGTGTAGAGGCCAAAGGTCAATGTCAGCTATCAACTTTTAGCAATGCCCACCTTTTTTTTTTTCTGTAACAGGGTCTCTTGTTAACCTAGAGCTTACTCTGTAGGTGGGGCTAGTTGGACAGCAAACTCCAGAGGTCTATTTGTCTCTGCCTTCCTGGTGCTTGAATTACAAGCACATGAATTACATACGTGGCTTTGAAATGTGTCTCCGGGTATCAAAGACAGGTCTTCCCTCATGTCTGCATAACAAGCTAAATACACCTGAGATGCACTTGAGATAGTTTATTAAGCATCAAGAGTTAACTCATATACCTCCAGAGTTTCAGTGAAGGGAACCAGTCTTAGACTCACCATCCCCTATATGACGTCCATGAGTAACTTCCTTACCTGGCTGGGCTGTGTTTCCCAAAGAGTAATGAAGCCAGATATATTGCATAGCTAGGCTGGCCATAGAGACATAATATTCGTGCACAGGAGAGATGTAGGTTCTTCTCAAGGCTGAATCTATTACCATCAGTGTCAACTCCTGAACTTTCTCTCATGATGATAAAGTCAGTTGTAGGCTCAGTATGATCATAGCAATCATTGAAGAGTTTAAGAACTAGCTGTGCAGCTGGACACTCGGCTCTGAAAGACAGGTGGACCATTTTTCTTGCCTGATTACCAATGCTTGGGTTAAAATCAACAAGTCTTTATATTCTTAAATAACAAATAGAGGTTAGATTGCTTTTTTTGCACTTTAAATAAACCAGTGGAAGAAGAAAAATAGAAAACCATAAAGGCAAATGCAATTTCCTATCACCTGAACAGATGTTGGCAGAGGACTCCTCTCTAATGAACTACTACTACTACTACTACTACTACTACTAGACATGTCTAATGGACATTGTACTTGATGTGTCTAATGGACTTTCTGCCAGGCATCGTTTAAGAGGGTTTGGGCTTGTTACCCAGAATTGGGTACCCAGAAGTACATGATAGAAGAGTTAAAGAATCTTAAGGAGATTATGGACTACAGTGGAATGTACGAAATGATGAGGAGAGTGGAGAAGATATGAAGATGTAAGAATTGGGTCTAGAACTGTAGGAGCATTTCAAAATCAGGAAATGAGAGGAGCTGTGGGGGCCATGGCCTGGGAAGACAGGAGTGAAGGAGAGTTCTGCAGTTACAATTGCCCTTCCTGGACTGAGACTATAGTCTGAATTCCTTGTCAACCACTGACTAGTTGTGTGGCCATGGACAAGTTACCCAACCTCTTCATACTTCAATTTTCCTAAGGCAAATGGAGATACTAGTATATCCAATTCCTATATTTTATTGTCATAGGTGTCATGGTATAGGTGAAGTTCTTGAGATAAACTAGGCCTTACTAAATGTTCAATAATTATTACTTATTATTAATAATTATTAATTATTATTAATAATTAATAATAATAATAATTATTGCAACAATTAACAATGTTATTGTTGCAACATTCAAATGTGGCCATGAATTTCACAAGGAAGGATAGCTAGAGTCATATAGGGCAAATAAGAGCTCTGGAAGGAATACACATTTGTTTTAGTTGTTAGGAGGTCTTGTTGCATTGGTAAGAATAGTTTACAGCACATGCAACTTGGTCTGGATAGCTGACACCTGACGAATAAGGAGGAGAAGAGGCGCCTGGCAGAGTCACCATCCTGTGTGAGCCTGTGCAAGTTGCCTGGTTTCTCTTCAGACTCCTCCGCTCTAAAGCAAGTGGAAGAGGAGCTGATGATCTAACACCCATTTATAAAACACTTTCAGGCAGCCTGGATAGTTAGACTGCAGAACGTTGTAGGAATGATTTTTTTTCCAGATAAGGTAGTTAATGGCCAAGCAAAATGTATGGCTCCTCACTGATCATTTTCTCTGCTCCTTTTACCTTCAGACACATACAAGCAGATATAAACAGCGATAACAGTGTACTCAAATGTGCATACACATAAATGCAGAGACATACACTGACATGAACACATGAACACAAAACCACACCGCTCAGAGATCGATATGACAAGACTGTCAATCAGCTCATTCTGCCACGGACCATGTATTCATTAACATTTACAAATTCCAGTGGGAATCACACAAATACATTTGTTAGGGTGAGTATCTTCAGTTAGGGAGTTGGGGAATTCACCTAAAGGCCGTGGTTACTGCCTGAGGTCAGTTCCTATGATATAGTTCAAAATAGTGCAGAGCAAGTGCTTCCTCTATATCAAGATCCATATTGGGCACTGGGGCAGCCCTACCAAAAATGAATAAATTATAGGGTATAGTTATATAGTTATATAGTATAGTGTATAAAGTTGTTGTAAAAGGAGATCCCCAAAACATCCAGTTCTCTGATGAACTTGATCAATTGATGTTGATCTGGTGATCACAGAATGTCACTTGAGAGGCACCATCCCAGATGTTGACCTCTGTGCTGTAGGGTAAGGAACCAGATTGTGGAGAGCAGGGGAAGAGAAAGTGAATAGAAGAGTTGTGACCTGCTAGGTGGTGGTGGCGCACGCCTGTAGTCCCAGCACTTGGGAGGCAGAGGCAGGCAGATTTCTGAGTTCAAGGCCAGTCTGGTCTACAGAGTGAGTTCCAGGACAGCCAGGGCTACACAGAGAAACCCTGTCTCAAAAAAAAAAAGTTGTGACATTGTTAATTTGGAGCCCTTCTTCTTTCTAGAGCTCAGGTCTAAGCTTGATGCTTGACCCATGTTGCTATACAGGTTTGTGTGGCTGTTGTTTGTTTGTTTGTTTGTTTGTTTGCCAGTCACCGTCCTGTCGACGTAGTGCTGATAACAAGCTCAGCTGAGTTCATTTTCTATAACAGTCTCACAAATCTTGCTGATCCTGCTGCTAAGACCACTTTGATCTCCCAGAGAACACACGGTTTTGCTCTGGTCATTTTGTGTTTTTCTCAGTTTGCACACACATCAGAATCACGATGTCACAGACAGAAGGCACTCCAGCATGACAGTGCGTTTCTTGCCGCCTCCCTCTCTTTCTCTAAGGATTACTGGCTCTTTCTTTGGCACAGCCAAGCGCTTCTGTTCCACTCCCATGGGTTTGTGGGAAAAGAGCCTCAGATTCTTGTGGGGGCTCTTTGGGGTTGCTCACAACAAGGGGCGACTCCCATTGGATATGAAGCATATCTCTACTCTTCACAGCACTTTTTTTTTTTTTTTTTTTTTTTTTTTTTTTTTTTTTTTTGCAAAGGAGCTTGGAGTAGCATTTGATGCCCTACCTCATGGTGCAAAGCTACTTTTCGTGGTTTGACAGATATCTGCATCTGGGGAACAGCTTTTGGGGGTAAATGATGCAAATACAAAACCAGGACTTAGCTCTTGGGAAATTCAGGAAGTGTGTCCCAGAAAGGGAGGGAGGAGAAGGGCGTTGGTCACAGTGTCCATGCTGCACGGTCCTCTTGTGAATGGCCTCTCCTCTTTGTGCCTGCCAGACTCTGAAGAATGAGACTCAAGCACAAAGTAGAGGAGGCACAGGCAAGTGAAAGGAACCAGCGATGTTTCCCAATCCTTGTGGATCAAAACCACGTAGGTTTCCATTCTGCAGTCTTCCTTAGCATGCTGGAGTCATCCCACAGATTAATAACACAGCCACCTTTGCTCACTCCTGCCTCTGAGCCTTTGTGCTCACTCCCTCACCCCCAAACTCTGTTCTTGAATTCTGTAAAAATTCTTGGGAATAGAGGGAATGCCATATTGTGAGTAATATGGCAGTTGGCCTACTGGTCTACCCCTCTGGAAGGTGGACTCTCTGAATTTCCTAGTGTGGGAAACTCTCATCAGTGCCTGCATGGTAACCAACCTTTAGGAACCTCAGACAATTTAGGATGTCTTCTGGGGCTTATGTTCTGTGTCATTTTGCTGAGTGAAGAGTAGTAGTACATGTAGTTCTTTATGTAACAAATAAGAACCAGGGCTGAAAGAAAGGCATGTGCCAAGAGCAGAGGTAGGCTGCGATGTAGCGAGGTATGTTCATACTTTTGTATTCCCTGGGAAAACATCAGTTACACTGTGTCTAATTAAACAGTAGTAGTAGTAGTAGTAGTAGTAGTAGTAGTAGTAGTGGTAGTAGTAGTAGTAGTAGTAGTAGTAGTAGTAGTAGTAGTAGTAGTAACTAACACTCACTGAACTTAATTACGTCCTATCATTTTAATCCTCACAGGGACTCTATGGGGAAGTTCTGTTATTATTCCCTTCATTGCTTTTTATGATAAAATAATGAATCCTAGGGGTTGTCAGTAGCTTACTGGGTTAGAGTTGAGGCAACTTAGACCCGACGATGCTTCGCTGGTACTGGCCATCGTTCTGGCCTATAGCCTGTTTGCTTGTGATTGGCTCACTGTGTCTTTGAAAATTATATAAAGCTGGTCCAAGCCCACCTTTTAGTGTTTCCTACCCCTTTTAAAGAAATGAGGTCCCAGGGCAGATGATTTCCTATTTCAGCCCAGCGTTGTTCTTATTCATGAGTTGGAGAACCCTTATTTTTAAGTTTATAGGGGAAAAAAAGCATAAAGAAAGAAATGGCGAGAGAACAGCTGCTATACATGGGGAGAAAAAGGAGACATTTAGAGGCAGAAAGTGCTGTGCTTGGAGAGTTCCTATGAGCACTGCTGTGTCGCACCACTGATCCATCTGTCATTTGAACACTGGATGCACTCTGCTCTTTTCTCTAGGTCCTAATAGTTCACACAGCCCCCAAGGTTAGCTTCTTTACACTTGTTTGTAAGCTGGGTTTGATGAGGTATTAGAAATGACAGGGAGAGGGCTCTGGCTAGGGTCAGGCATCAGTTATTTCTATGATTAGTATTATGAGATGCCAACTCGGCCTATAATTATGCATTTGATTTCTATGATAACTAGCGCTTTTGAGGAAGGCTGTGTTCCAAAAAAGCACATGCCTCAGTGAGAAAAACCAAGTTGGGGACTGATCACTCATTGTACTTGCAACGCTGACATAATACAACGATAGTCACAGTCTTAATGAAAGTGCTGAGTGTTAAGAAGGCAAGGTGGGTGGCTATTAAAGAAAACATTACAGTATATGCTTAAAACTTTTTGAGGGCTTAAATATGAGGAAATACATGAAGGATTCAAGCACCTAAAGTTTGAAAGTATAAATATTTGGAAGCATAAAATCTGTATGTATGTGTATGTGAATGTGTATATGTATGTGTGTGTGTGTGTGATTGTGTGTATACTTGTGAAGCTATAAAGATTCTAGAAACAACAAGCAAGATAAAATATGTAGCATTTTGCATCTGACTTCTTTTTTATTTTTCTTTTTACCTTTTGCAAGATTTCATTTTCTTTTCCTTATTAATTACAATGACAATTAATACCATGATTTACATTGTTCCCCTCCCCCCCCTTTTAAAGGTGTAGTTCTTTAATTTTTGAGCTGTCTTAGAGATCAAAACCAATAATAACAAGTCAAGTTCTGTTGGCCTAATACAGCAACCACACAAGCCAAGAGCAAAAGTGTGATGTTGTAGTAGTAGTAGTAGTAGTAGTAGTAGTAGTAGTAGTAGTAGTGGTAGTAGTAGTAGTAGTAGTAGTAGTAACTAACACTCACTGAACTTAATTACATCCTATCATTTTAATCCTCACAGGGACTCTATGGGGAAGTTCTGTTATTATTCCCTCCATTGTTATTATCTCCTCCAGGGGATTAAATTTGGGGCCACGTTGATATCTCAATATGAGGTTCTTTTGCCTTTTTGAGGAGACAGGTAGGCACACTCCCACTTAACTTTACAGCAATAAAGCAAGTATAGTGAATTTTTTTTTTCTTCAGTAAAGGAGGAGCTAGTTTGGGAGTTGTAATCTCTGCTATGTATCCACCAGTGTAGATCTGAAAAGTGGCATATGAGGTGTTTCCTTTTAAGAATACCAAAATTAAATCAGGATCAAATAGATCATCTAAACAGTCCCATAACCCCTAAAGAGATAGAAGGGGTCATAAGAAAGTCTTCCAACCAAAAAAAGCACAGGACCAGATGGTTTCAGTGCAGAATTCTATCAGACCTTCAAAGAAGACCTAACACCAATACTCTTCAAACTATTCCACAAAATAGAAACAGAAGGAACATTACTTTCTACAAAGCCACAATTAGGCTGATATCAAAACCACACAAAGATCCAACAAAGAAAGAGAACTTCAGACCAATTTCCCTTATGAACATCGATGCAAAAATACTAAATAAAATTCTTGCCAACCGAATTCAAGAACACACCTAAACGATCATTCACTATGATCAAGTAGGCTTTATCCCGGGAATGCAGGGTTGGTTCAATATACAGAAATCCATCAATGCAATCCACTACATAAACAAACTCAAAGAAAAAAACCACATGGTCATTTCATTGGATGCTGGAAAAGCATTTGACAAAATTCAGCATCCTTTCATGCTTAAATTCTTGGAAAGAACAGGAATTCAAGACCCATACCTAAACATAGTAAAAGCAATATACAGCAAGCCGGTAGCCAGCATCAAACTAAATGGAGAGAAACTTGAAGCAATCCCACTGAAATCAGGGACTAGACAAGGCTGCTCCCTCTCTCCATATCTTTTCAATATTATACTTGAGGTACTAGCTCGGGCAATTAGACAACATAAGGAGGTCAAAGGTGGATACAAATCGGAAAGGAAGAAGTCAAACTCACTATTTGCAGTGAACAACATCAATCCATTTATCCACTATGAAATTCTCTATGGCTAATGTAATTTCTTAAATGTCTACTCCTACTTATGAGATTGCAAGTTTTATCCTTAAGAACTCCCAGGAGGGTCTGGAGAAATAGCTCCGTGGTTATGAGCCATTAATGCATTGGAAGAAGACCGGAGTTTAGGTCCCAGAACCCACACCGCATGGCTCAAAACTGGTTCCCACTCCAGCTCCACTCTTGTTTGATTTTCATTGCTGTAGTAAAACTGTTGCCGACCAAAACCAACTTGGAAGCAAAGGGTGTGTTGTGTATTATAATGTACTGTGTTTCATCTTAAAGGTTATTATAGTCCATTATCACAGAAGCCGAAGCAGGAGATCACCCAGAGGTGGCACCACCCACAGTAGGGTGGACCCTCCCACATCAATCAAGACCACTCCCCATAGGCGTGGCCACAAGCAATTCATCAGTTGAGACTCCCTCAAATCATCCAGCACTGGGTCAAGTTGCGAAGCAGTTAACCAGGACACCACTTCCGAAAAACCTTGGCCTGTGCCTATGTCTTGACATATTTCTCCTTGAGGTGGTTCAGATATTAAGATAGTGAGGAAAAGTACATATGAAAAAATTAAATTATGTTAAAATCATTTCTTATTTACCAATGTCAAATGAACTAGTTTGCTTATCAGAACATATATGATAATAGGTAGTATTTGAAAATGCAAGCGGTATTTAAATATTTACCATGGTTCTTCTGCTCCAAGAGTATGCTTTATAGGATGAAACAAATTTGTTATTCTACATGATATTAATAACAAAACATAGTTGCTACTAATACATAGTTGGCCAATGAACACTATTGAAAATTGTTCACACTAAGCAGTATCCTTATGCTGTAACTGGTGGACAGCAATTTTTTAATATTGATGATTAAGTGAAAGCAATAAGAATGTTAGGTAATAATGATTGAAAATTATACATTAACCTAAAATATTAAAATTAAAATGAACTCTACTCCACCCTTGACATATATCTATCTCATTTAATTCTCATACTTGACTAAATATTTTAAATGAATTACCCGACTTGTGCTCCTCAGTTGTAATAATAGGAAACAGACCAAGACAGCAACTCATTTTTAATAAATGTCTCTTCAAGTGCAGTATAAGGCTTCTCTCAGACTTTGATTTTAGGAAGAAAGAAGAAGCTAAACCTCGGAAGGATGGCTAAATATTCATACTGCCTTTCCAATGGGAAACTTTCTCTGGGTCCTGCTAGGTGTCTGGAATTTGCCACATCAATGCTTTACAGTGTTCAGTTGTGAGTATTGTTTGAAGTTGTGAGGCCAGCCCTGGGCGGGGCTGCGAGCCCTGGGCAGGGCTGGCCATCGAGTTGCTCTTTGTTTCTCAGTTGATTTTGTAACAAGTTCATTCTCCCCCCCCCACCCCTGCCTGAACCCCCCCTACCTCACTCTGTATCATTAAGACTTAGAATATGCCAGTATCCATTATCAAGACGCTTTTTAAAATTGATTTTATAATGTTCGAATCTTTTCTTTATCCATACCTCTTGAACTAGTGTTGGGTTTAACCTGCAGCAGGGCTAAGATGAAATGTAACATTCTAAGAGACTTGACAGGAGTCTGTTGAGGGGTGTTCATCCTGGTGAGGATCATCAACATGGAAACATAAGCTCCCTGTAGCAGTACCACAGGAAGCCACACTGAGAATTCTAGAGTTCAATCAAGTGTCTTGTTAACTACTAGTGACTTGGTTTATTTTAAGACGCTGAAGTGTGGCACAGATGTGATTCCGAAAAAGACTGATGTGAACATCATTTATTTAAAGATTTAGCCTTTGACAATTCTACCATCATACTTAATGACAGTTAAAACTGTGAAGGATTATTATTGGTTTACTCTGTCTGGAAAGAAAAACGATGTGTTTTCTATGTACTGACTACGTGCTAAACATTGAGGGGATTCAAATTAATAGTGTATTAGGCAGGTATTTCTATTATTTCTATAGAAAGTATGGTCAGCAGAGTCAGAAATCCTTTTGTCTGCCTGACTTGATAAAACTAATCATTGTGGGCTAGGGAGGTGGTTCCGTAGCTAAAAGCACTTGCCACTAAGACCAATGGCCTGGATTCTATTCCTGGAACCCTCGTGGTCCCAGGATCTACTTTAAAAAATTGCCTGTTGGTCTCTGTGTGTGCTCTTCTCTCCCTCTCTTTTCCCCCTCTCTCTCATACACAAACATAAACGAATAGATATAACATAGTGTTAAACTCATCAATGTTCCTAAGACTTTGTGTGTACGTAGCTATTATTTTAAAGTTGCAGTCCTACAGTATATACAATCTTAATGCTTTGATTTACCATTATGTTATCTTTATATATGGCTTCAGAATTCAATCCAATAAATCTTTATTCATATTATTTTAATAGCTCAACATTATTATACATACTTGACTTTACTATCGTTGAATTATGTACTCCCCCTTTGGGGATCAATTTGCTCTCATTTGTTTATTCCTTTCATGGACGACTACAGCCTTGCCTCTGCAGAGGCAAAGAACTTTAATGAAGTAAAGTACCACACCCTCTTCATAATGAGTGGATCACCAGCAAAAACAGCCCTAATGCAGAATGCAAGAATCACACACTTCTGCACAGAGGCAAATATCATTCTGTCATTGTATGAATCATTGGCTTAATCTTTGAAAGTGGTAATTGTTAAAAGTAACTGCCAAGTCCTGGCTGGTGCTGGGCTAATGATGGTGAAGACAGTGGTGAATGGTGATGACGTCATCAACGGCAGTAACAATGCTAACGAGGTTCCCGAGCTTTCACTATGTGCCAGATACTCTTTGGAGACTTTATGTATATTAACTCATTACTGACCATGACCATGGTTATCCCCATTTTATAGAATAGAAAACATCCACAGAAAGGTCACATTTTCATTATTGTGAGCTAATAATTCTTAGATGCTCTATGTTGATAGCTGTATCCTTGGGAGGAGTGCCATTAATACTCCAGTTGTATGTGAGGTGCAGGCCAAGGAGAACAAGACAAATGGCTGAGGTCACACAAGCTCAATGTGGTGAAGATAGATCATTTGCTGGCTCTGCCAGAGAACTTATGTCTGTAATCTCAGGTTAATCTCCATCCTCAGAAGCCATTGCGGTGTTTATGGTGTCTTTGCATAAGGCTTCTAAGGCTGTCTGCTCCCTCGCTACACCTGCCTCACTTGTAGCTGTCTGTACATTTTCCTCTTTCCCACCTTCTTCTTCCCCACTTGCACATCTGCCGTGGACAGGCCAAGCCGTGGTGTCTTTAAGGCTTACCAGAACTTTGCAGAGTCTCGATTTGGTCCCCAAGCCTCCAGCTGAGGGTCCTGAGAAAGAACAGTTTGGTGGAGCCAACGGGACCCATGGCTTATTCCATCATCTGTATCTGGGAGGTGCATGGGCTGAATAGTACACACAAGTAGTGGGTAGATTACACTAAGAGGAGGGGTCCGGTAGAAAAGCAATGATATGGACTTCATTGCAGATGAGAAGGAGGCCAAAGCATTACGGCTTTGTAAGCAGGAGGAGGAACTGTATGAGCCTTCTTAACCTCTGGTGGCACCTCTGCTTCTCAGCTTGTGTCTAGAACTGTCATGTTTAATTGTGCACAGAGATGTTTAGTGAACATCTGCTGTTGGCACTACCGTTTCAGCTGCTACCTTTGCACTAAACTGTATCTTTGGGGAACATGGATGGCAACCATTTTATCTTTGTAGTTGAAACTCAGGAGATGATGGTGCTAGGGACTGAGCCCAGGACCTTACCTATGCTGGGTAAGTGCTGCACCACTGAGCTGTACCTCAGCCCTTGAGTTCTTAGGGTCTCATTTTGAAGCTCAAACCAGCTTGGATCGTGAACTCTCCTTGGCTTGGTTTCTTAAGTCCTGGCATGACAACCTAACTGGAATTCGCTATCTTAATCCAAGTATCATCTTTTATTCTTGCTTGAACAGAAGATGAAAGCAGCTGGAAATAACCCAGTTTGTATAAATATTAGAGAGCCCTCTGATTTCCTCTATTTTTGGTCACATAAAGTGACTGTAGATAGCATGCTGGAGATCATCTACTGTTTTTAAATCTTATTTAAAGATAAAGCAGATAAAAATCTTTCCTTGTGGATATGGATATCCAAGCTTGTGAATATAATAATTGGTAGCATTTACGATGGTGCCAATTCCATGAATTTGTCATTAAAATCAATAGCCTTTGAGGAAGATAAGCTATCCCTCCAACACTTAAATTTTGGCATTACAAAAACGTTGAGTTTCTGAAATACCTTTCAAATATACGTTAGGAAGTGTACCTTGGCTAACTACAGGGCTTCTTTTGAGAGTGTACTCAATTATACAATGGTATTAATAAATACCCTGTTTGAAATAGAGAACTTGTAGCTTGTTTTCCCTATTAAAGCATTGTTTGAGGTTTGCTGCTTTGAGTGGTTTTTATCATAGTAAAAGGAAGTCAATCAAAAGAAAAATCGATTTGGTGATTTAAATGCCTGTGTGTTGAATGAAAAGAAGGGAAGAAGAGATTTGGGGAATCACTTTAAGGTTCTTGGTGGTGAAGAGATTTGATTGTGTGAACTCTGGGATTCACTCTGTGAAATTGCATTAACAGAACACATAGATATTTTGAGAATCGATGATGGCACTTGGACTTAGGTTACCACGCTAACACATTTCTGTGCTTTTACTTTGTGTTCTGAATGGTGTTCTGAGTGGGCCTGGCAGTTCCTCAGAACTGCACGGTAGATGGGGAGTTTAAGCTGTGAACTGGGTGAGGATGCCAAGTTCTCAAACTCATTCAAATCTGCCTCAACTCTTGTCTGGTTATTTTCTTTTTGACATCTGGAAGAAGAGCAGAGACCATGGTGACAATACAGTGAGGCTTTTCTATCATTAGACCTCAGAAAAAAGCTCATGTCACCATTCAAATCTAATAGTATCCAGGCTTATTTTCGTTTTGTTGAGTTCATTGTGGAATTTTAAATGTGGGCTTGTTTCTACACTAACATGGAAAAAGCATATAATCTTTCAGCCTGGATTTTTTTTTGAAATGTAATAGCTTGAGTATGCTTCTAACTTATAATCTTTCTAATTAATTTTGTTTAAACTTCTTTCTATTATGGGGCAGTAATATCACATTAGAGCAGATTGAGTGGGAACTAGTAAGTAGAGTAATTAGTACAGTGCCTGGGCCTCAGTAGGTCCTCAGTAGGTAGTTGACTTATCTATCCCTTTTCTTGAGTATATTCTATCTTGGGACTCAAGACAGAATGCTATCTAGGTCTCTTGAAATAACTTATTCCAGATTGAATGCAATGAGAGGTAATGTCTTTTAAAAAGTCTGATCAAACCTTTGTAGTGAGAATGATGGAATTTTAGTTTCCTTAAAAACCAGAAATATAAGAACATGTCTCCATTTTAATCTCAGGTGTGGTGTTATCGCACTGCTGCTGCACAGCAGCTGACTATGATTTGCCTCGTGCTCTAGCAGAGGAGAGGTTCAGCCAGCTGCAGATAGTTTCTGTGATTGTGTGACAATTGTAATTCTGGGAACGTTTCACAGGGTATATAACTGATAAAAGCGTGGGAAAAAGAAGAACCCACAAAGTAGCAAAAAAAAAATCTTCAAACCTTTACATGCTAGAAAATTTTGTTAGATTGTGGAGTCTTTCAAGTATTTTGAGTGTCTTATGACCCTTCAGGTTTTTCATGTGACAGAAGCATCCAACTAAGTTCTTCAAGTACCTGGAAGATCTCTAGACACACAGGTGTGGCTGCAAACCAATCACCTTGGGGGAGGCATGTCCCAATTGTTTGCTACCTACCAATGAAGGCCAGAAGATTTGCTATAGGGACAGCTTCCATGATTGTGGAGAACTCTGTGGCCCAAAACAAGCCACTCTTAGGCTGCAGAAGTGGGAACGCTAATGGTGTGATCTCAGAACCTGAAAGAATGAAAACTAAAAAAATCCAGAGGTGTGTCTTTTAATTGAGGAAAAAGGATGACAGCATAGGAGAGGCCACTAGTATAAGCCACGGTGTCTCAACATCCAAAGGGAGAACCTCAGTGTCCTAAGGCAAGAGAGGGGAACTAGTTCAGCTCAAGCAGAGAGAGCAGGCAGGTCTTTCCCCTCCAGTCTTTATTGTATAGTTTTCCTATTCTGTCATTGACAAATTAGAAATGGGATGGATCCATTTCATTGCTTCTTTCTTTGTGTGTGTCTTGATTCTAACACTACTCTCTTCTATAAATTACCTCAATATATACTCAAAAACAACATTTTGTTAACTCTATGAATATACCTCAGACAGGGAAGCAGAAAAAAGTCGATGCCATTATCTGCAACATTGATTACATGTCTGTGGTTGCTTGAATGAGAATGTCTCCTGTGGGCTCAGATATTTGAACATTTGGTACCCAGTTGGTGGTAATGTTTCAGTAAGTTTCAGGAATATGGTCTTTCTGGAACAAGTGTGTCACTGGGGGTAGACTCTGAGGTTTTGAAAGCCTTGTACCATCGTCAGTGCATTCTCTCTCTGCTTTGTGCTTGCTACTGAAGATGTACACTCTTGGCTTACTGCTCCAGGTGTCATGTCTCTAAGCCATGATTGATCCTTTATTTCTATGGAGCCACAATCTTAAATTTCTTTCTATAGGTTGCTTCCGGTCATGGTATTTCATTGTTGAAATAGAAAAGCAAGTAATAGAGATGTTGGTAACAAAGAGTAGATAGAATATTGCTGTGACAGGCCTAACCATGTTGTTGTTTGGAAGAATGTACGAACCAGAAAAGTGGCTGAATGCTGTAAGGAAGGTTTAATTGGCCATTGTAGTAGTAGGTTGGAAAATAGTGCTGAAAGGCACATAGATTGTTGAAGATCACATGAAATTTTACAGGGGAACAGTATTAGCAACTGGTCCAAGCCATTCCTGTTAGGTATCTTGGCAAACACTCTGGCTTTTTTCTGCCCTTGTCCAAGGAACTTTCCAGAGGCATCATTGAAAAGTCACGGCCTAATTTCTTTGGAGGTAATTTCAAGGCAGCATACTAGTGAATACTGTGGTGTGGTTGTTATTAATGACTGGAACAGAGGTTATTAATGGAGAAAACAAGTTGGGTAGAAAGAAAGACAAAATGCAGCTTGAAGAGAAAAAGAGCACCAAGGACTTAATGTGGCAGCCAAGACTTGCCAGTCCTGATCCACACTGAAATGTGTATGGCTCTGTGTACGTGTGCACACGTATGTCCAGACGCATGGGTGTGGAGGTCAAGGGAACTACTCTGAGTGTTCTTTTTGGGGAAGCATTTTCTTTTTCCTTTTTTTGGGACACGGTCTCTAATTCGTCTGGAACCACTGAATAGGCTGGGCTCCTAGCCAGTGAGTTCCAGGGATTTATCTGACTGTCTCTCCCTCCTCAGTGATGACTTACAAGTAGATGCCACCACACCTGCCTTTTTATATGGGTCGTAAGGACCAAGCTTGACTGCTCATGATCAAGCTGCGAGCACTTTCCCTAGAGAGCAGTTGCCCTACCTCAGCTCTCCATCCCAGTCCATTGTTTCCCTTTTTCTGATGAGTGAAGGTGTAGATGCTCTTAGATTCCTAGTCTGAGACATTTTACAGCTTTCTTCAGCTGTCCATCCTCAGCACATGCCCTGGTCTTCAAAGGCACACACCCTTTCTCCTCAACTCAAGGAGTCTTCAGAATCTGCCTACGGTTTTCAGAACTGTTCCACGGCCAGAAACTCTTCCAAGGCAGTAAGCCAGACAATCTTCAAGATTTCATTTCCTCTTATCTTTCTAGGCCCATTATCTTTGTTCATTGACACGTTAAATATTTTCTAATGGTTTTTAAGAAGTCTGTTCCGCTTTCTGCGAATCACCATTAAGTGAATTGTTACTATATCCCAATGGTTGTGTTTGTTTAAAGCAGGAGATCTGTTAATGTATCTCTTGACATTCTAAAAATCATAATTTTTAAATCTTATAATCTTAGAGTTATTTGGGGCACATACCTGAGCTATAAATTTAAATGCATATTTGAATTTGCCCAATACCTTGTACTTGGTAGTGTGTCATCCTGCCTTACAGACCTAAAACACACATATAATTGTCTTGAGTTGTTTTAGTTTTAAAAATCAAATAACAGAAACACTTCCGAGTCTAATCTACTTGTGGGTTTAAAATGAGTCAGTTGGTGGAATAGAAACAATTCTCTCAGAGTGTGGATAAATATCCTAGGCTTTTTGTAAAAATGTGTTTCTCTGTCATTATGTTGACAGACAGACAGATGCACACAGAATAGAAAGAGAGGGTCGGGAGAGGAGAACGCTTATGCGTCACGCAAGTGTAGCCCTATTCTATGGTTTGGCCAAGCGTTGAAGTCAGTCAAAACAAGTTTTCCCTCCTTGCTTTCACTGCCGCAGAGCTGCTTTTCACTGAACCTCTTTCTGAAAACATACCTATCCCAGGTCTTTTTGAAATCAGGGAAATCAGCCAAAGAAGCTAGAGATCACCTCCCTTGCTCATCAGAAGTCAGGGACCTAGGAGGTGAGGGTGACTGGGCAAAGCTGTGCTCTGAAAAGCTCGGAGGTATGAGGAAGGAGCACATGCTCTGCAGTAGGCTCTTCCTCTTCAGAGTTCTGTAAGGAAATAAAATCTGCAAAGAATGTTTTAAGGACAAAAGCGGTAGACGAATTGCTGCTCTACTAGTTCCCCTGTTCTAGCCCTAATTTGTATGTCCATTACTTATCACAAACTAATGGCTGCTGTCTCCACTACTGTCCCTTTTTCCCCCATGTCTCATGACAAAGGGAAAGAAGGGCAGGGTAGCAGAGCATTGCCACTTAAAGAGATGTTATTTATAGGGTGGCAGAAGAGGTCAAAACTTCCAGTGGAAGCATGGATAGAACACAAACATTGTCCTGTGACCATGATCCAGGGAGGTCACGTGAGGCTGTTTGAGTCTTTAAAAGAAGGGGTTGGGGGGGGGGAGAAAAAGTGGGTAAGTGGTACAGAGAGTTTTTTGATTCAGTGGAGTTCATTCTGGAAGATATTTCTCATGAGCGTGACCAGAATTGAGAAGGTATGACGTGTTGTTATACTTCATACAGGCAACTCCACAAGTAGGCAGGCCTGAGGACTAAAGATGTATCCCTTCATTTAAAATATATGCTTTTAAATGGAGACCTGATGCAGGTGATATTTTAACCCTGACCATGTTGTTTGTATGAATAAGTGTCTTAGGGAAAGTCAGTAATCTTGATTTGATGAGGTATCCCATACCTTAGCTTATCTCTCATGGGTAGGAGGGCCCTGGCCATCCTCATAGACTTGACCCTGACTGTCATTTCCTGTTCACCCAACCAGCTTGTTTAGATTGGGAAGCGGAATAGAGTTTTGATTTAAACAGTCACTTAGCTGTCGACAATGAGTGGGCCTGGAGAAGAAAGAACATTAACTCAGAATGGCATGAAGGTGCTAGGGGGTGTGTAGATTAGGAAGGTGTGCAGGTGCCAGGGTGCATGTGAATTGTGAGTGCATGGATACCCAACCTGATGAACCACATCTCAGATTCAGATCCTCTGTCCACCAGATTTTCTATCTGCTCCGGGCCAGACTCTCAGCCTTGGCCTAAGCCTTCCAGCTGGGCTTGCTAAACTGTTGGATAGGAATGGATAGGACTGTGCTTCAGCTGGCTGGAAAGAGATGCCTACCTAGGTAGCACAGAGCAAAGATCAGTTTTGCGGGTGGTTGATTCTTAGTTTCTAGTTGACTTTACACTTCAGTTTTGGCTTGTCCCTGAACACATTCCTTTACTATGTGCTGATGAGAGCAACTCTACCCTGACCAATTTCTCATTAGTCCAACACAATCTAGCTCTAATCTAGAAAATGATAATTTTAGCTGGGCCACAGAAGTATTTCTCTTAAGAGCAGTTTTTTTCAGCAAAGATACCACATTGCTACACTATCCTTCCCTCTGTGACTCTACCACGAATCAAGCTGGATGTAGATTGACAGATTCCAGGGACTGGAGAACCTCTTGCTTTTTGCCTCTAAGTGAGAAGCATTTACACTTAACTACTAGTCATGATGTGAAGCCACTTTAAGTTCTTTGTTTTTTCTAATATGAGAGTAAAGATATTTTAAAAGTATTTTTCTGATTATATATATATGTATTTTTTAAAAGCTTTGCTCAAAAGCATTAGGGTAGTGGGGGCCAGAGTGATAGCTCCGTGGTCGAGGGGCCAAGTTTTGCCCTCCAGCAGCATCCACATAGCAGCTAACAACCATCTGTAACTCCAGCTCCAGGGGATCTGGTGTCTTTTTCTGCCCTCCATGGGCACTAGGCATGCACATGATGCACAGATATTCAAGCAAGCCCTCATTCTTCATAAAATATGAATAGATTTCTAATTTTATGCCAATAAAAGAAATAGAATCTGATTTCCCAATAAAGAAACATTAGTGTAGTCAAGGACTCTTGGATTCCAAGGTTGTGGTTTAGATACGTGTATATATGTATATATTATAATATATATGCATATAATATATTTCAAGAGTGCTGACATTAGAGGTAGGAGCCATCATGCACAGTTCCAAGTCAGTGCTTATTACTAATTCCTTTAAAGTCTAAAGTCCTTGTGGTCCCTGGGACTAAACAGATAGTGATTTTTTAATATGGATTAACTGATCCTGATTCAAATATGGTCACTCTTTATGGGTGACTTAGTATGAATTTCATTTGGGCAGTTTGTACAACTTGTTTTTTAACCCACCAAAAAGTAAAAAGGAGGGAGTATTTCTCTCTTCCCCTTCTTTCCAAAAACAGGAGGAAACTGAAGGTCAGGAATAGAGATGGGGAGAGGGAAGGTAGAGGGGAAATGTTTTGATTAATGATAAATCGTGGATTGTAGAGAGGGGGTGTAATTTTATAATGTGCAGTGTCTCCAAGTATTTTGGATATAAACACGTGGAAAACAGTTGATCGGGCCCTTTTTGAGCGTAAATAGAGCATGCTTGCTCAGTGATGTTTGAACAGAAAGACAGACTCCTAGTATAGGAATAATAGTAATTGGATCAAACTAAAGGTATCACTGGGTACTGTGTTCAATATCAGCTTATAATTCCTTTCAGCTAAGGTTGTCACACAAATCTAGAAAGCTAGCAATCAACAACAAAAAATGGTTGCTTACAAGATTCAGTATCATTTGAAGTCTTTGCTTAATGAACACTGTCAGCTGGAAACTGAGCTCTAGGCCGTGAGAAGAGAGTGCTGGACACTAATGTGATCTCTGCTTAGCGGCTTTAGATCCTAGGCAAGTTCGCCTGATAGAAAAACAAGAGGAAACAAAAGAAAAAAGAATAAAAGAAAAATAAGAAAAGAAAGGTTAGTCATTGTGTCTGGCCCCAATTCCTGTTTTCTTATAAGATTTTTCTGTCTCATCATTGGCACTTCTTGATTCATTCTGGGAAAACATTTCCTTTTCAGCTACACGTTGTGGGGAAGGACTTTGGAGGTTACTTCTGTTTGGTTTAATGATCTGCAAAGTGAAGGTGTTTGAGAACCACTGATGTACGCTCACTGATGGATGCTCAGAGGCCTGCATTGGGAGCATTTCAATTCTGTCTCATTTTTCTTCTTCTCAGGATTCACAAGTCTGCATGCAAAGATTGTGAAGGCCAAGGTCAGGAAGCAGTTAGCATCAAGAAGGGGGTGGGGTGGACAGTCAGTGCTCCAAAACAGACAGACAAATCAAAAATGGATACCGACACACATACACCTATTTTTACCTTAGATCATGGAAGGGGCATATATGCTTTTTAAAATTACATGTTGCTGTTTCATTAATTGATGATGATTCAAAAATTGTCACATTTTGTGCATGACTCACTGTGAACACCATCTTTAAGGCAGTGGGACAATTGAACACTCTTAGGGTGGCAAACTAACAGGGTTCTTTGATATTCATGCTTGAAGTAGTCTATGTGTCTTCAGGTACAGTGAGGGGGTTGAGGGTTTATTTAAAAGGGCCACTAAATGCATACTGCTTGCTCACAGAGCATGTTGCGATTCAATATTGAATATTAATTCCCTTGTACATAGCAGAAGAAAACATCTCACTGTTCAAGGATTTTGGTCTTCATATGGGGTGAATTCATCACTTTTAGAAGGTCAGGTAAAAGGAAGACACTTAGTTGTGACAATCCACTTCCTGTTGGGTTATAGACGGTCAAAAGTAAATAAGAAAGACATAGAAAGGGAAAGGAAGGAAGGAAAGATGGAAGGAAGGAAGAAAGAAAGAAAGAAAAGAAAAGAAAAGGAAAGGAAAGGAAAGGAAAGAAAGAGAAAGAAAGAAAGAAAGAAAGAAAGAAGGAAAGAAAGAAAAGAGAAAGAAAGGGAATATGGTTTATGTTTTTGATGCTACCACCTTGTCAAAGGGGACCAAATCAAAAGTCATCAGAGCTTGAAGCTGAAAAATGAAAAAAAAAAAAAGGTAGAGACCATTCTCAACTCTGTGAATGTATAGGCATTCAGCGCCCACTGCTCATTAACTAACGCACATATTGCTAAGGCTTGGCAATGAAGCGGGCATTTTTCTTGAGTGGGGTCGAAAAACTAATTATTCGCCATATGGTGGTTGGCTAGGCAGCAATCTCTGAAGCTGTAGAAGCAAAGGGAGGTTGGCTGAGTGATTTCTTTGGGCAGTTTGCAAAGCTCCGACTCTCTTGACATATGCCATTCATGTGGTCCTCGGAGAACAGATGGGCCAGGCTGGGAACGCTGGGGAAGTCATGGCTGGGACCTAGTGGCAGCCCGTGTCTCTTTATCCTTCAGAATGACTTCAAGTCACATGGCATCGGAGAATAACAAGGAGGGGATTGTACTCTGAGGATTTCCCTGCCTTCTTTTATAAAGGCACAGCGTAATTTTGACTGCCTCTTCGTATTTTGTTTATTAAAGGGATCAGGGGTTTAGATGAAAGAGATTCCTGGGTTGTGGGTAGGGTCTGGCCTACGCCAGTGACACTTCCTCATTGTCAGGAGGCAAAATGCTGGCAGTTTGATAAGGGATAAGAAAATAGATGAGGTTTTAAATTAAAATTTAAATTATTCCCCGTTTATTCTCCTCTTGCTTGTAAATCTTACATAGGCAAGTTAAGATAAGCTCTTGGTTCGATTCAGGACCCTCAAAGCTCCTAGAAAGAGCTCCTGGGAATTCTTTATTTTCCTTCATTTGTGGGCCTGATGCAGGGAAGCAGAAAGTAATATGAACATTGTACGTATTTTTTTCATTGTTAGAAAAGACCAGAATGAAAGGATGGGCAAAGCAGTGAATCAGAGGTGAACTGGGCTTTGAGGACTCAAGTTGCCATCAAGCTAAAGTCTTAAATGCTGAGCCATCTCTCCAACCCCATATAGTATGCTTTCCTTGTTATGTGAACTAATGCATTAGAATCCTGACTTCTGGGAATATACTGACAGACATAGGGCATCTTCTGCAATTTGACAGGCACTCTGTGAGAACTTACTGCATTTGTCTTTGTGCTCAGGAAGCAGGTCACACCAGCTTCATCTGATTTCAACCCTCCCCCATCACTGCAGTCATGGTAGTGTGTGGTTTCCTCTCTGAAGAAACATGGTGACATTATAAATTGTAGAAGAAACAGGGAGTCTGCGCAGATTGTCATGGGCCTCTGACCTCACACTATATATGGTTTTCCTTATCACTCTATGAAATTGTAATCCATAATTGGTGTTTTATATGTTCATTGCCCCCACCCCTGTCTCCTGAAATGCCTCTCTGTGCACCAGGCTTTTGGATAGAGTGTTTTTCTGAGTATTCGTTTGACTCTCAGAACAGTAAGGGCATCCTGTCAGGAACCAGGCTCAGCAAATTTATCAGCCAAAGTCAAAATTGTAGTTGTATCTCTTTTGGGGTTTTCAGGATATAGCTTTTAGAGTGCACATTACTTACACCTCAATTATATCTGCAAGGGCCTTGTACAAGTAAGTTCACAGTTCTGGCAATAGGCTGTTGACAGTTTAACAGGTTTGACAGGGTAGGAACAGTTGAACCCACAGCTCTGCCTTCAAGTGCAGGATTTACTGAAAATGCAATAGCTCACAGGCTAGTATATGAGCCAGTAGAGTCTTATGCATGTTTTCTGATGCACATGAGTCCTAGTGAGGAAACCTTACAGGGTAACAGCGCAGAGAGTCACATGCCTTTGGAGCTCTCTTGAAGATTTCCTTTTTCTTCCTTTTGTATTTTTCTTTTTTGTTTTGGAGACTGGACCTGGGAATTCACGCACACCAGGCAAGCATTTTACCAACTGAACTATATCCCCAGCCATCTTTAAGCTTTTATTTGAGACAGAGTTTCTCTGAGTTGCACAGGCTGATCCTGACTGTAAACCCAGGTGGACTTGGATTGCTTTAGCATGACAGGTGTCTAGGGAGTATAAAATTGCTACAAGATTCTGCTGTTGAAGATGCCTAAAATGCTAGGTCAGCACTTTCCCTGAGTGATTGCATACTCCCCTTTCAAAGTCACTCTGAAGTTCACTGACAAGGAAGTGTCCCCAACAGTGATTTTATCACCCTGATTTCTGATGGCCTTAGGAATCAGTTCTGCGACCCAGACAACCCAACCCCTGCCTGTGTAAGGGACCTTGTTTCTTGCATTAACAGTACTTCTGATTATAAATATTTCAATCCAATAAAATGTTGGGAATTTGCAGAAATCATCTGGGGAATGGGGTCCAGGGGCAAGCAACACAGTCAGAGACAGCCTCCGCTTCAATTGTTAGAGGACCCATATGAGGATCAAGCTGCACATCTGCTACATATATGTATTGGGGCGAGGAGACTAGGTCCAGCTAGGTCCAACCACTGCATGCTCTTTGACTGGTGGTCCAGTCTCTGTGAGGCCCCATCAGCCCAGGTGAGTTGACTCTGCAGGTTTTCCTCTGCTGTTTTTGACCCCTCTGGCTCACTCAATCCTATCACTCACTCTTCCGCAGGACTCCCTGAGCTCTTCCTGATGCTTGGCTGTGGGTCTCTGCATCTGTTTCCATGTGTCGCTCTCTGAAGCCTCTCAGGAGACAGTTATTCTAGGTTCCTGTTCTGCAAGCACAGCTGAATCATGGCAGGGATTGGTTATCTTACATGGGATATGTTTCAAGTTGGGCCAGTCATTGCTTGGTCATTCTCCCAGTCTCTGCCCCATGTTTATCTCTGAGCATCTTGTAGGCAGTACAGACTTTGGGTGGAAAGTATTTTGTGTGGTGGGGTTGATGTCTCCCTCCCTTCTCTGGAAGTCCCACCTGGCTACAGGAGATGGCCATTTCAGTCTCCTTATCCCCTGCTGGTTGGAGTCTCAGCTAGGGTCACCCCCATAGAGTCCATGGAGTCTCCCCCATCCTAGGTCTCCAGTTACTCCCAGAGATGCCCCCCCCCATCAATTACTGTCACCTCTCCCTCACCCTGCTCCATCATTAACAGCTTCTCTCCATTAGTGGAATAGCTCATTGGCACTTAAATACTAAGAACAGTGGCCTCCATTTGCGCCTCTGTAAAGGATCGGTCTACAACAGGAGCATGGCCCATCTTACATTTGCATTGTCTTCATTCATTCCTCTTTTTTTTATTGTATTAATTATAAAAAATAATTGCTTTCATTATGACATTTCAGGCCTGTATGTAATATATGTAGATCATCTTTAACCCCCGATTTTAATATCCCATTCTCCCTTCCCATCACCCCCTTCCCCATCTCCAAGCTGCTTGCGGGAATTTTCTCTACAGTTATCTCTATCACCTACATTTTCTCCACTGTTGACACTGCTTTCTTTTTGCTGTTTTATCTCTTTTTCATTCGTCACTATTGTTGCTTGCACACATACATTTAAATCTATAAATACAACCTGTTGAGTTTCGCGCACATGTCTACGCTTTTGAGGACCAGCCTCTTGGAGTTGGATAACCCATTAGAGAGCTAATCATCGTGGGAGACTGATGCTCTCTCTCTTGGCAGTCATTAGTGACTGTAGGTCCTCAGCTATGGGTGGGACCTTCTGAGATTACCCCATCCATGCTGGCATATTAACTGTCACCAAATGTTGTCATTGCTCAGGTCTTATTTACTATGGACTTACTTTAGTGACCATATTGTTGAGATCTCATGGGTGGACCTTGGCTACTCTACTATGTAGAAGACACAGTCACTGAGAAAATTTCTGGTTCCTCTGGCACTTAAGATCTTTCTGTCCCCTCTCTCCCTCCAAGTCCCCTGAGCCTTAGGTGTAGGCATTATGCTGTAGATATTGGGCACCCAGCAGTCAGTAGTTATCTGTACTGTGACCAGTTGTGGCTTTCTGTAATGATCTGTCTCTGCTACAGAAAAGCTTCTTTAATGATGGACAAGAGCTACACTTATCAGTGGGAATAAGGACTAATATCTAAAGTGCAGTTGGGAATTATAATAGCTTAAGAAAATGGCAATAATAGATTCTCCTCTAGGGTCCACCACCTCACCAGCCATTGGAAGTTGGCTAGGATTGTAGCATCAGGCATAATTCCCCTTTATTGAGCATGCCCTGGGTCCAACTAAACAGCTATCGGTTACCTCCAAGATATAAGTGCCACTACTTCACCTTCAGCAACATCTTGCCATTCTGACCACTGTGATTTGCACCCAGTCCAGCCAGTTATGATTAGTGACTGCTTTCCCCACTCAGCAGCTCCTTGCCTAGAACCTTCCAGTACTATTCTTTGGTTTCATTTTGTTTGAGCAGTTTCATTAGCATGCTCTTAATTTCTATGTTCATGCACCCCATGGTTTTCCCTCCTCCAAATTTCTGTTGATTATTGTTTCAGTCTAATTTCCGATGCTTATAATAAAATAGTTGAAACCAGGTTATTTATGAAGAATAGGGGTTTATTTTAATGTTAACGATCCTAGAGGCTTGAAAGTTCAAGAGTATGACAGGAACATCTGATGAGGGCCTCCCCACGGTATCATAGTTTGTGGAGGGAGTAGAGGTCCCAGGCTCCTTTCTTGCTGACCTTTGGGTTTCAGACTTGTATTGTCTAGAGCTAGTTCGCAGAGGGAGTTAGTTGCCCTGTGACCACTGATGTCTCTTACATGCTTCTCCTGCATTCTTCTCTGGGGTCTGGTCTACACAGTGAGTTCCAGGACAGAACTCCACAGAGAAACCTTGTCTTGAAAATCAAAAAAAAAAATTACAAAACAAACAGATAGGGAAGACATAGACATAGATACTCCTGCAAATGAGAGTCAAATAAAGACAAGATAACTATAATTCAAGATGATACTGATAGTACAGCCAGTGGGGACATAGAACAGAGAGAAACAGAAACCAGGTAGTAGAATTTGGGAATAATGGCAGCCATAGTCATATCATTCCGCCTCCTCCTCCCCCAGGGAGTCATGGTCTGGTCCTTTGTTCATCATCTTTTACATGGTGAATGTGTAGGCTCTATGTTCTAGAATGCGAGAAGCTAGGGTGTTCTGTAAAGAATAGTAGCATTGATTTTCTCACACTGGGCCACCATTTACATTGCCACAGCTCAGAGTGTGTGTCTGCTCCCTCCCCTGCTTTTAGACCATGGTACAGCGCCTCCTGTGTTTTAACGTTCTCCTTTATCAGGACACACCACTGTGATGGTCGAGGATCAAGGTTGTTTCCTCGACAGTGACATTTGTAACAATGCCTGGAGTGTGGCAGATAATCCACACTGATTCTCGGCCTACAAATGGTAAGTGAGGGGTAACCCAGTCCACCATGGCCCATCTATGCATCCTGAGAATGCTTTCTTTTTAGAGAGAATTGGAGTATTGTGTTGGGTCCAGCATCTGTTCTCAGGTCACAGAGGCAAGAGGGTATTTTTCTGTTAATTATTGGAGTATTTGTGTACCTCATGTCCCTGCCTCATACAAAGTTACTTTCTTCAGATTGACATTATCTCCTTAATGAAGTTGCCTCCATATTTGGCCTGCAGTTTCACCCACTGGAAAAGACACTCAGAATAGCATGGCATGACTTGGGGGTAAATGGTACCATAATTCTTTTGAAATATAGGCGTTTCAGATATAACATAGGGGACCCACTTTATTTTCAGATGTCTTAATGTAAGCATGGCCCATGCAGTATAGAAAGCATTTATCTGAAATTATGACTTAATTCTAGTTTTATTTGATTCTGCTGTGTCAGAAAGGCATCTGCAATCTAACAGGAATATCAAAGGGCCTGCCTGTGCAATAAACTTCCTATGAAAGAAGTAACCAAGAATAAAACCAAATAAAACCAAGCCAAGCCAAGCCAAACCAAACCAAACCAAACCAAACCAAACCAAACCAAACCAAACCAAACCAAACCAAACCAAACCAAACCAAACCACATAAGCATGTGATTTCAGTGGTAAATCCCGTGAAGAAAATTAAGGCAAGAATGCACCAATGTGACTGAGAAGTCATTTTAAAGAATGTGACTAAGATAAGTCTTCTTTGAGGAGGTGAGGCTGTTTTGTGCATGTGAAGCCAGTGCTCTACCACTGAGCCATAGCTTCAGTCTCTTGTAAATCTCACCTTTGCTGTTTCCAAACAATGGCCGACTTCTTGCCTCCAAATGCTGCCTTCTAAGTGGAAATGTGACTTAATGCATTGTGTGCAGCGAGCGTGTGATAAGCGATGCGGGAAGGAGCCCTTACTAGACTGTAAGCAGCACTGATTTCTCAGTGCTGAAAATGCCAGTCATAGGATCCAAGCAGTGTGGGGCAGGGGCTCCAGCTCTGTGGGCATTAGATGCTTTTCACTCTGTCATCTTGCCTTGCCACCGTGATGTCACTCAAAAGGGGAGTCCCTCCCTCTGCCCATGAATAAGGCCTTCTCTGCCAACACCAATTCCAGCTGTGAACATGTAATCAGCTCCTCTATGGTCCCCAAAGGGTAGTCCTAGAGGCCCAAATTTAATTTTCATGCATATTTGTCCCTCCTTCCACTTTTATGCAAACACGACTTTGTCGCCAACACAGACGTCAACTGTTTTGTTTGGATAATTGCTCCAAGTCAACCCTGAACAACAGGGAGCCCCATTTTCCAGAAAACACATTTTGGTTAATTTTTGGTTAACTAGATTATTTCCTTCG
>NC_067491.1:47690300-47776213 GCF_947179515.1 Apodemus sylvaticus | reverse complement strand
TTTGAGCATTGCTCTTTCTAGCTCTATGAAGAACTGGGTTGGGATTTTGATGGGGATTGCATTGAATCTGTAGATTACCTTTGGCAATATGGCCATTTTAACTATATTAATCCTGCCAATCCATGAGCATGGAAGATTTTTCCATTTTCTAAGATCTTCTTCGATTTCCTTCTTCAGAGATCTGAAGTTCTTGTCATATAGATCTTTCACTTGTTTGGTTAGAGTCACCCCAAGATACTTTATGCTGTTTGTGGCTATTGTGAAGGGTGTCATTTCCCTAATTTCTTTCTCAGTCTGCTTATCCTTTGAGTATATAAAGGCTACTGATTTGCTTGAGTTGATTTTGTAGCCAGCCACTTTGCTGAAGTTGTTTATCAGCTGTAGGAGTTCTCTAGTAGAGTTTTTGGGGTCACTTAAGTATACTATCATATCATCTGCAAATAGTGATAGTTTGACTTCTTCCTTTCCAATTTGTATCCCTTTGACCTCCTGATGTTCTCTAATTGCTCTAGCTAGGACTTCAAGAACTATATTGAAAAGATATGGAGAGAGGGGGCAGCCTTGTTTAATCCCTGATTTTAGTGGGATTGCTTCAAGTTTCTCTCCATTTAATTTGATGTTGGCTACCGGTTTGCTGTATATTGCTTTTACTATGTTTAGATATGGGCCTTGAATTTCTGTCCTTTCCAAGACTTTTAGCATGAAAGGATGCTGAATTTTGTTAAATGTCTTTTCAGCATCTAATGAAATGATCATGTAGTTTTTTTCTTTGAGTTTGTTTATGTAGTGGATTGCATTGATGGATTTCCATATATTGAACCATCCCTGCATCCTTGAAATAAAGCCTACTTGATCATGGTGGATGATTGTTTTTATGTGTTCTTGGATTCGGTGGGCAAGAATTTTATTGAGTAATTTTGCATCGATATTCATAAGGGAAATTGGCCTGAAATTCTTTCTTAGTTGGATCTTTGTGTGGTTTTGGTATCAGCGTAATTGTGGCTTCGTAGCTAAAACTATTCTCAACAGTAAAAGAACTTCAGGGGGATTCGGTATCCCAGACCTCAAACTTTACTACAGAGCAATAGTGATAAAAACTGCATGGTATTGGTACAATGTCAGGCAAGCCGATCAATGGAATAGGATTGAAGACCCAGAAATGAACCAACACACCTATGGTCACTTGATCTTCGACAAAGGAGCTGAAAGCATCCAGTGGAAAAAAGATAGTCTTTTCAACAAATGGTGCTGGTTCAATTGGAGGTCAGCATGCAGAAGAATGCAAATCGATCCATTCTTATCTCCTTGTACTAAGCTCAACTCCAAATGGATCACGGACCTCCACATAAAACCTGACACACTGAAGCTAATAGAAAAGAAACTGGGGAAGACCCTTGAGGACATGGGCACAGGGGAAAAGTTCCTGAATAGAACACCAATAGCTTATGGTCTAAGATCAAGAATTGACAAATGGGACTTCATAAAACTGCAAAGTTTCTGTAAGGCAAAGGACACCATCAAAAGAACAAATCGGCAAGCAACAAATTGGGAAAGGATCTTCACCAACCCTAAATCTGATAGAGGGCTAATATCTAATATATACAGAGAACTCAAGAAGGTAGAACCTAGAGAACCAAATAACCCCATTAAAAAGTGGGGTACAGAACTAAACAAAGATTTTTCACATGAAGAATTTCGGAGGGCTGAGAAACACCTTAAGAAATGTTCGGCATCATTAATCACTAGGGAAATGCAAATCAAAACAACCCTGAGATTTCACCTCACACCAGTCAGAATGGCTAAGGTCAAAAACTCAGGAGACAGCAGGTGCTGGCGAGGATGTGGAGAAAGAGGAACACTCTTCCACTGCTGGTGGGATTGTAAGATGGTGCAACCACTTTGGAAATCAGTCTGGCGGCTCCTCAGAAAACTGGGCATGGCACTTCCGGAGGACCCTGCTATACCACTCCTGGGCATATACCCAGAGGATTTCCCAGCATGTGATAAGGACACCTGCTCCACTATGTTCATAGCAGCCCTATTTGTAGTAGCCAGAAGCTGGAAGCAACCCAGGTGCCCCTCAACAGAGGAATGGATACAAAAAATGTGGTATATTTACACAATGGAGTACTATTCAGCCATTAGAAACAATGAATTCATGAAATTCGTAGACAAATGGATGGAGCTGGAGAACATCATACTAAATGAGGTAACCCAGTCTCAAAAGATCAGTCATGGTATGCACTCACTGATAAGTGGATACTAACCTAGAAACTTGGAATACCCAAGAAATAATCCACATATTAAATGATGTCCAAAAAGAACAGAGGAGTGGCCCCTGGTTCTGGAAAGACTCAGTGCAACAGTATAGGGGAATACCAGAACAGAAAAGTGGGAAGGGGTGGATAGAGGAACAGGGGGAGGGAAGAGGGCTTATGGGACTTGCAGGGAGTGGGGACCCAGAAAATGGGAAATCATTTGAAATGTAAATAAAGAATACATCGAATAAAAAAATGAAAAGGGAGAGAGTGCTTGAGCTGGTAGAATTTCTGAGCTCGACTTCTGGTTCTAGAAATGTTGGCGTCTGGGACTCCTAGGGTTCTCAGGACTTCGGGCAGGGACTGAATCACACCAAGAGCTTTCCTGGGGTTTTGCAGCTCGTAGACAGAAAAGTACAGGGCTTTGGGCAGCCATAAGTCTGAGACACAATTTTTATACTATTTCTTCAGATACGTATCTCCTATTGATGCTCTTACTCTGAAGAACCTCACTTTTAAATGTACCATCTTTATTAGGATACTACTACAGGCCTGTTGGCTTTCAAATTTAAATTTTAAATGTGACTAGAAGGAAACACACCTCAATTTGGTCTTAGCGCAGGACTTGGCTAAGCCTGAGCCTCAGGATGGCACTGGAAAGGCTGACCTGGTAACCTCCTGGAGCATCAAATAGTAGAAGAGGACAGGTAATTAATTCTCTTTGTCCCACAAGGTTAATTTTGCTTTTCTTACAAACTCCCTTTCTCTATTACAAAGATGAAGAAAAACAGAGGCAACAGGTGTGGTGTGCTTAATTTCTTTTTTCCACTTTCTCTTGACTTTGGAGGACAGTTGTATGGGAAGAGGGATACAACCTTTATTTTCCATTCTGTTATGTTGTATCTTATTACCATGAATTGAGAAACTATGTTACATAAAGGAGGGTGCATTCCAAGACCTGTAGACACTTCAGGTCACCTAGGAAATGTCATGCTGAAATGGATACAACAGAATCAAAAATCCTTTATCTGAATAAAAGATCCAGTTTTAGTCCTTATTTCTTCGACTCAAAATGTGCTTTATAGGAATAGTGCCCTAATCTTTAACTGTAGCGTCCTTCATTGCAGCCCTCTCCCCTCACCAAATAGATGCCTAGTTCAAGAAGATAGAAGGCCACACATGTAGAAAGCAGAATTAAAATAAAGAAAATGGCTTTTGTTGGACACAGGATCTAACCATGGAGCTCAACCTGGCCCCAAACTTCCTGTGTGACAGTAAACCAGCAATTCTGCCTCAGCCTTCTGAGTGCTAAAATTACAAGTATGCCCTGTCTTGACACTTAAGTACATAAAAAAGTAACACTATATATCTTTTATTATAAAAAAAGATCATCTTGAATCTGCCTATACTATTTTTCTGCTTAGCAGTAATCAATTGCTTTTAAACTATAGTTTCCTTTTCTTTTTTTGTTTTGTCTTGCTTTTTTCCAAGACAGGTTTCTCTGTGTAGCTCTGGCTGTCCTGGAACTCATTCTGTAAACCAGGCTGCTCTCAAACTCAGAAATCCACCTGCCTCTGCCTCCCAAGTGCTGGGATTAAAGGCATGAGCCACCACTGTGCTGTGGCCGTGTCACACTGTGGGGACACAACACAGTAGTTGGTAGGGTGGCTTCATAAAGATTCCTGGACTGCTAAGTTTTCTCAAGTCATGATGCAACCTTCTTAAAAGTAAATATTTCTAGTGATGTAAGGGTAATGGCTGGGTCAGTAAAATACTTGCAAGAATAAATAGCTGAGTTGGATGCCCCAGAACCTACAAAAAAATAAAGCTGAACTTGGTGGTATAGATACACTTCTAATTTCACACCTGGGGAGAAGGAGCCACAGAATTTACTGGCTGCTCAGTCTAGCCTAATTGTCAAGCCACTAGTCCAGAGAGAGCCTCTGTGTCAAAAACAAGATGGGTGACACCTGAGATTGACCTGTGGCCTACACAAAAACCTAACACAAATATGCATACACTCACACATTCACATACATAAAACACATCTATGACCTTCCTAAAACACAGGAGGAGCTGGAGAGTATGAGAACCCCATACCTTAGGCGGAAGCCATAGATAGCATTTTTATTTCAACTGCAATTGATCACTAATAAAGAGTCAGATGACTGAGCTGAGAGCCTGGCTAGCCCTGAGTACTGTGAGAGTTTCTTACCTCCCACTAAATTATTCAAGTCTCGTATTCCTCTTCACTGTTTGAATTAGGTTTTTATGGTAAAATTTTATTTTAATGGAAGTGTCTAGTTGAGACTTTGATATTTGTTGTCATATTTAATCAAGAGTGTTCTCATTCCAAGAATGGAAGCAAACCTCCTGAGATTTTCTTATGAAGAGTAGGACTGTTTTTCACATTCGAACCAACTATATAGTAAACATGCTTTATCACTGATCCAAATCCAGACCTGACTCTGGAAAATGTTTGGTGAAAAATGCATCGTCATGTCTGAATTTCATATTCCAGGGTCTTGCTGAGATCTCCTTTGGGATAGTCTGTTTAAAATGGCACCGCTGAAGTGGCCAACGTCTCTGATAATCTTTGCTTTTTCTGTGTCTTCCTGGTCATGCTGCACTGGCTTGAGGAAGAGGGTCAGTTCTGGTGCTCTTGACTATGGATTCAATTTCATACAACTCCACAAAGAGAGATTTCCTTGTCTGAATTTCCAAGGCACACTTCCTACCTTTTGCTTCAAATAGTGTTTCCACCCTGTCTTTGGGCAGTCTGACAGGCAGACATAGATAAAAATGTATTAGTTGTCTGGAACTGCACTGGATTCTTCTCTCTTGTAAGGTTCCTTGGCTACTGGGAAGGAACACAAGTGGGCAAGACCAGACCTATGAGGACTCATGTTAAGCCAACAGACTTCCTGCATTCTAAAAATACCTGAGATCTTGGCTGTCTGTAGGAAATGGAGATTTTCTTTCAAGGCCATCAAGCACAGGATTGATGGCCTCTTTATTTCCAGCTACCTGCTTTAGCCACCACAAGTGTATTCATTCACCAGATGAATGCAAAGTCCTGCTCTGGTAATGGGCAGAGACTGATATATAATCCAACAAGGAGTGCATCTTTATTATCTTTATTTAATATTATTAAATATTGGAATAATTTAATAGATAGTTTTTGAATGTCATTTCTGTGTTAGAACTGACTTTAGGCCAGGGGCTTCAAACTATTTCATCTCTGAATCTCGTTACACTTTCAGAAGTTATTAAACTGAAAGGAGCTTTCTACTTTTATGTATTTATTATTATTATTATTATTATTTATCGTGACATCAAAAACTTACAAATTTAGAAATTATAAAGCAGTTTTACAATTTGTGAATTTCTTTGGTATCTGGTTTTGTCTGACAGCTGATTTTCAAGTACTGTCTTCTTTTTTTAATTTTTTAAATTTTTTTTAAATTTAAAAAAATTTAAATATTTTTTATTTGATATATTTTTTATTTACATTTCAAATAATTTCCCCTTTTCTGGGCCCCTACTCCCCGAACGTCCCATAAGCCCTCTTCCCTCCTCCTGTTCTCCCATCTACCCCTTCCCACTTCCCTGTTCTGGTTTTGCCCTATACTGCTATACTGAGTCTTTCCAGAACCAGGCCACTCCTCCATTCTTCTTGTACCTCATTTGATGTGTGGATTATGTTTTGGGTATTCCAATTTTCTATGCTAATATCCACTTATTAGTGAGTGGATACCATGACTGATCTTTTGAGACTGGGTTACCTCACTTAGTATGATGTTCTCCAGCTCCATCCATTTGTCTAAGAATTTCATGAATTCATTGTTTCTAATGGCTGAATAGTACTCCATTGTGTATATATACCACATTTTTTTGCATCCATTCTTCTGTTGAGGGATACCTGGGTTCTTTCCAGCTTCTGGCTACTACAAAAGGGCTGCTATGAACATAGTGGAGCACGTATCCTTATTACCTGCTGGGGAATCTTCTGGGTATATGCCCAGGAGTGGTGTAGCAAAGTCTTCCAGAAGTGCCCAGTTTTCTGAGGAACCGCCAGACTGATTTCCAGAGTGGTTGTACCAATTTGCAACCCCACCAGCAGTGGAGGAGTGTTCCTCTTTCTCCACATCCTTGCCAACACCTGCTGTCTCCTGAGTTTTTAATCTAAGCCATTCTGACTGGGGTAAGGTGAAATCTCAGGTTTGTTTTGATTTGCATTTCCCTAATGACTAGTGAAGTTGAGCATTTTTTAAGATGCTTTTCAGCCATCCAAAGTTCTTCAGGTGTAAATTCTTTGTTCAGCTCTATACCCCATTTTTAATAGGGTTATTTGGCTTTCTGGGGTTTAACTTCTTGAGGTCTTTGTATATATTGGATATTATCCCTCTATCTGATGTAGGGTTGGTGAAGATCTTTTCCCAATTTGTTGTCTACTGATTTGTCCTTTTGATGGTGTCCTTTGCCTTACAGAAACTTTGTATTTTTATGAGGTCCCATTTGTCTATTCTTGATCTTAGAGCATAAGCTATTGGTGTTCTGTTCAGGAACCCTTGTACCGATGTCCTCAAGGGTCTTCCCCGTTTCTTTTCTATTAGCTTCAGAGTGTCTGGCTTTATGTGGAGGTCCTTGATCCATTTGGAGTTGAGCTTAGTACAAGGAGATAAGGATGGATCAATTTGCATTCTTCTGCTTGCTGACCTCCAGTTGAACCAGCACCATTTGTTGAAAAGGCTATTTTTTTTCCACTGGATGTTTTCAGCTCCTTTGTCGAGGATCAAGTGGCCATAGGTGTGTGGGTTCATTTCTGGATCTTCAATCCTGTTTCATTGATCTGCCTGCCTGTCACTGTACCAATACCATGCAGTTTTTAACACTATTGCTCTGTAGTATTGTTAAGCATTGTCTTCAATAGGCAATAATACAAGTTTGAGTTGACACCTATGAAGGAAAATCTGCCCTCTCATGGTTGCAGACTTGGAAAGGGGAAGCCTTTTTATTACCTTTCCAATAATTTTGTGTGATATCCCCAATGTTTAAAATAGCCATTGAAAAGTAAGTTCTTAAAAACTTTATTTGTGAAGAGGAATTTGAAACCATAGCTGTTAAAATTTTATGCTCTGTTACACGCTGTTACATGAAAACCCAGCCGAACATATGAATCTTTCACTGATGTATGGTTTTTGTATACTTGTCCACAATTCATTGGGAAGATATTGATCAAGTGAGTTACTAACAAGGGTTAAATATTGACACATTGCATTTTTTGTAGATGCTAGATCAAAACAAACCACACATTTGTTGATATTACTATCAATATCATCAGGTAAATCTCTAAACTATAATGGCAGCTATAAGGATTTCAAGATTTTGTTTTCACTGAAAACTTTGAATTTTATTATGAGTCAGTGCTTTCTCTGAGGTCATTGTCATCAGTGTTTTGTTTTTTGTTGTTATTTTGTTTGTTTTTACTTTTCATTGAGTCTTTGTGAGTTTCACATCATGCACTATTCTCATCTCCCTGTCCCCTGATATCCACCCTTCACTTTTTCAGCCTCCCCCCAAAATAAAACACACAAAACAACAACAACACAGCATACAAAACATCTCATCAAGAAGCTATAGGATCTCACAATGTGTCCCATAGTATATCCCTCTGTACACACATCTTCACTTGCAAAAATGTTCATTACAGTGGGGTCAATGGTCTGGTTGGAGATCTCTGGCTTCTGTTGCACCATCAATATTAGATCCTCACCGGGACTCCTCCTGGTTATCCTGCGGTTGCCCTGTGTCTTGGAGATCCTGCAGCTTTGGAACATCAGGATTGGCCCTTTGATGCCACCCAACCGTTCACAGATGATAGAGATTTTTGGGTGGGCCAATTCAGAGCCCTGGATCTTGGTCTGAATCATACCTGAGCTGGTCAGCTTGTCAGCTTTCCCTTGTCTGTACCACCAGGGCCAGCTCTCCAGCACTGCTCTGGCCAGGCTACCCTGGCCCACCATCAGCTCTCCTGCTCTCCTGCCCTTGGGGCTGACTTACTGTCCTAAGCCTCCATAGCCAGCTGTGCTGCGAAGTCAAGGGACAGGGTCTGATTTTATAAGTGCTGCAGCCTGTGAGGGGATGGGCCAGCTCTCCGGATCTCATGGCCTTGGTGTTGGCTAACCCATGCCTTCACCATCACGGTCAGCTCCATGGTATTGCCCAGGCAAAGTCCAGGGCTACTTTCCGGAGTACTGCAGTCATCAAGGGGCCCAGGGATAGCTCTCCTGCTCTCATGACCACAGCATTAGCTCTCCTGGCTACTGTAGGTAGCAAGGGGGAAAAGGGGGAGGGCATCACCCCTGCCTCAGCACCCATGCCACTTCATACTAGAGAGAGGTACAATCAGCTCTCCCAATCTCACACCCTCAGAGCTGACTCACTTGTGCCCCATTTACCAGGGCCAGCCCTACTGTCCTGCTGTCTTGCCCAGGTGAGGCACAGGCCTTGCTCTACTGAATGCTGCAGCTAGAAAACAGCAGGGTCTACTCACCTTCTCTCATGACCCTGGGGTCAGCTCTCCCAACTGCATCGAGTGAGGAGAGGTAAGGGATCAGAGGGCATTTCCCTCACCTTCTGGCTACCTCATGGCAGAGAAATGGTGGGGCCAGCTCTCCAGCTCTCTTGCTCTCGGGACTGGTTCACCTCCTCCACTGCCACCAGGATCAACTCTGCCTTGCTGTGCAGGAGAGGTGCAAGGCCCATTCTCCCAAGTCCTGTAGCTGATGAGGGGCAGGGCTAGCCACACATTCTCTCTCTCTCTCTCTCTCTCTCTCTCTCTCTCTCTCTCTCTCTCTCTCTCTCTCTCTCTCTCTCTCTCTCTCTCTCTCTCTCTCTCTCTCTCTTGCGCTGTGATCATGTGAGCAGCTTTCCTGACTGCTGGAGGTGGTAAGGTGGGTATCACCTCAGCCCCTGTGCACCCAAGGCAGATGAGTGGTAGGGTCAGTTCTCTCATACTCATGCTCCCAGTGCTGGCTCACCAACACCCATCATTCCAGGACCAACTCCACTGTGCTGCCTGGGTGAGGTACAGGGTCTCCTCCCCTGAGTGCTGCAGCCGGTGAGAGATGCAACAAGCTCTCTAGCACATCTCTAGCAGACATTGAGGGGCAATTATGCACAACTCCTTGGACATCCACATGGTCCCTGGTGGGACCAGGAGCACTGCCCTGTTCTCTAGTGGTAATACTTGCCACAGACATCTGAGACCAACCCCTGCATCTGCATAGCCATGGACTCAGTCATGGCCCGCAGTGATAGCTTGGGCTGGGACCTCACTGTGGCCCCAGGTGGCAGGGCTAGTCACTCATAAAAGACTACTCCTCCCTACCCTGGAATCTCCAGTTCCATATCTCTTCATAAGACTTAAGCTGCTCTACTTCTCTCCCATCTGACCATCACATACACATGTGGTGGCTCCTCCTGCCGGCCGGCCACCTGACTCGTGACCCCTGGGTGGCCTCCTCCATCAGGCTGAGTGGTGTGGAGGTAAGCACAGGTCTAGTCTGCCTGTGCCATGTGCTGGAGGGCAGGTCTCTGGGTGGCACGATGGTCTGCAGGTCTCTGTCTTCCTCTACCTGTGCTGCGCTGTGCTGCCTGGATTTGATTGGATTTGATTTTTATGAGGCCGAGGCACAAAACAGTTTCGGCCACCAAGCCAGGTGTCAAGGTAGGATGAATAATGGACTGCCACCAGCTCTGCACCTGAGTGATACAAGAACACAACCACACAAGGTGTCTCTTCGCCCATTGCTATGGGATTGTCATCAGTTTTTGAGACATGTCTGGACTTAGGTAAATCTAAGAAGCCATCGTTCTGTCATTCATCTTTCTGCCACGTAACAGTGGCATCTCATGGCAGATGCTAGAGGTTCAGCTAGGAGGTCAAGCAACCACACCATAGTTTTTCTCCAAGATAATTGTACCGTGGTGGTACCCATCATGCACGGATCCTGCTTCTTCATAGGAAACCATAAGAGGTCGTGTAACCGAAGATTACAGATGATGGATGTTCACTTCCATGCCAGGGACATTCTAAATGAAAGTAATTTGCTTTCCTCTTCTTTAGGGACACAAAGATGTAAATTTGTGCCCACTCTATCCTACCATTCACAGTCTAGCACCACTAGAGACATAATCTCTATTCATGGCTGACCGGAGAAAGAGCTGCCAGAATTCAGTATCAATGTACAGCCTCTGGCAAGTGTAGTTGGATTCTGGTTCTGCCACTTGTTAACAATACAACTTTCATCAGGTTGCGCAGAATCATAAAGTTGCGTTACCAGCCTATGAGGCAGAGCTTTGAATACATGTGTTTACTGGGGGAGGGGAGCATTTGGAAGGATATAGAGACCAGCCCCTAAAGAGGTCAAAGGTGAACTGTGATGACGTTCTAACAAGTGAGTCAACTGATCTGCTTAAGTTTTGTTGAAGCTGGGGGAGGGACTTTAATAACATCTGGAATCTTAACAATGTGATGGAATTTGTACTGACAGTTCAGTAGATGTGGGCTACTTGAGGAAGGGGATCTGGGCAAGGCATTTTCCTTTGACAGAGGGATGTTCCAAGGTCCAACTGTGACCCACTAGCAGCTTACAGATATATATAAAAAAGGAAGCTTTGGTCCTATGGGGAAGCGTTGCACATCCACTGTACACAGTCTTGCTTGGTTCTTGTTTCATGGTCCATAAACTTGATTTTAAAATATCAGAATCATTAAAAACATGAGAATAGTTGAACAATGTTATAGAGCACAAGGCTTTGCTCACAGTTCTACAGATGAGAGTGCAAGGTGGTAAGGGACTTACATGACTGCAGTCTTTGGGCCGCGAATCCTTTTGATACTACAATAGTGCTTATACAAATGTGTAAGTCATATGACCATTTGTGTACATATTATACATATTGGTAAGTGTTTATTTATTATAGGAATTTACCTTTAGAGATGCTTTTTAAGCTAACATTATTTAATGAGTTATCAGTGAGATATTCTGGCACAGTTTCTTATGGTCAAAGCATGCATCTTATTTAAATTTTTTATAGATGACCTTGCATAGCCTTCCTTGTATGTACACAGATCATACTATCACAGCTTCTTCTCTAGAGACTGCTTTTTATGAACTCCTGAATCATGTTCTTTTGCTTGCAGATAAGGAATTACTCAGTTCTCACAGTTGGACACTCTTGTGTTTCATTCACACTGTCTTGTCGATGAATAGCTAGGTTAGGAATTTCTTAAAGGTAAGAGAAAGTATTCTTCATCACACATGTTTGGGGGTAGCTGTTAAGCCATCTTATAAAACCTCTTTGAGCTTTTAGTTACCTAATAAACATTGTGATTTTCAAGTAAAGAATATAGCATAAAGATATATGCACCCAGAAAAGCATGCTCTTTCCCCCATAATGACCAAAATACTGCAAAGCTCATTTTGAGACGGTTTGGTGATACTTGACTAGGGTTATTATAGAGCTTCTACGTGTCTCAAAGGTCATGCTGCATCAAATTCATCCATCTAATTCCCTAGTCTTATGTTATAGATGTGAAAACAACAGCACATCCAAGTTTAGCAAAGTGAAGTAATCCTGTTTCCAGGAAAGGAATTCTGGGGAGAGATATCTTATATCCCAGATTGATCACCATCCAGCCTCCAGCCCCATAACACCGAACTCGTCATCACCTCTCGTTCTAGGCAAAACTCACTCCCCTGTGGCTCCTAGGCCATATGGAAGGACAAAAGAGTCGCTATCAATTTAGTTTTTTGGCTTCTCTCAACACACCAGGCAAAAGTTTAAAATTCCATTTCAAGATGTGAATTGTAAAAACAAATTTCATTCCAATCAGGCTCCAATCAATTCTGGTGTCTTGAGAAAAGGCTTTGCTGTTGGCAATGGCGAACCTAGGCAATAAGGCTCAAACTCAGTGTGGAAAAGGCCTGGAATGAAGGCGTTGGACCGAAGGATGGATAAGGGATGACAGAGCTGAATGCGAAGTGGATCATACATAAGAGAAAGGGAGGTACCACCGAGACTCCAGGCTCTCATCAGTGACATCTATGTTGACAGCCCTTCTCTTTCTTTTCCCGTTAGAGTATGGAACTTTATTGCCATGGATGAACTCAGCTTGTATTAAACTTGGCAACAGTAAGTGTGCATTGCATGCTCAGGGTTTGTTTACATGTAAGGAGATAGACTAACAGATGTTTAAACACTCTTTGGTTTATGTCCCGTTAAATTAGTCATGGGCATTGTTCTATTCTAAAGACGACATGGCAGAGAGCGTGTTTGGTGCGGAGCCGGCAGCTGCAGTTTTGCTTTTGTTGCTGGTTGACTGATGTCTTGGGCAACCCATGCCATCTTCTCTATGTCCTTCCTCCCAGGTGTAGACTGAGACAGATAGGAGCCATGGCTTCTGAGGTCTAACCTCAAGGTTTCTTTAGTGCCACATCATTCTCATATTTGAAAACATCAGCTCTTCAATCACTGACCCAGGAAATGGCTCCACTATTGACAAATTGGATAGCAAGATGTTTAAAAGCTTCTGCACAGCAGAGGGGAAAATATCATTAGAATGAGAAGTCAAAAAATAGGAGGGAAATCTCTGCCAGCTGTGTTTCAGATAAGGAGGTAACATATAGAATATATAAAAAATTGGAAAAAAATTAAGCAACAATCTCCCCCAGATCTTTCAGTTAATAAATGGTCTAATAGACTGAATATAGTTCTCAAAAGAATAAATATAAATGACCAATAAAGATTTTAAAAGCTTTAAACATTGAAAATAGTTCTTTTTCATGGAGTATCTCCTGATTATGGTTTCCCTCCCTGTGTTTTGGCTTCTCTCTCATTCACATCTACTACTTTTCTTTCTCTTGCTAGAAAACAGGCTTCTAAGGGATAATAATAAAATATAACAATGTAAAACAAAAACAAACAAGTTGGAATAAGACAAAACAAGCAAACAGAAGAAAAGGAGGCCAAGAAAAGGTACAAGAAACAGATATAGACACAGAGACCCACTTGTGTGAGCAAACAGAAATTCCATAAAAATGAAAAAAACCAAAAACCTGTAAAAGATATACGAAACCTATAGGGTAACAATATAGAGTTAAGTAAAACAGAAAAGAAGATAATCTCAACATTGTGTGGGAATGGATGGAAAGTCTAAGAGGTAAGCAACTGAAGGGAGAGCAAATATGTTCAAAATAGAGTGCATGAAGCCCTCAAAGAATTTATAAAAACACTTTGAAGACTCCTCTCTTCATGTGGAAAAGACTTCTCCAAAGACTTTGTGTAACCAATGAAATGCCAATTAAAATTTCCCAAGCTGTTGCCATCACAAAAAGGTAAAAGAAAACAAATCCTGGTCAGAACACAGAGAGGGGAACTCTGGTTGACAACTAGTAGGGGTGCAAACTGTCCATTGCAGACATTAGTCAAAGGGCTGCTCAAAGACTAGAACTGGAACTACCATCTGACCCAGTTATACCACTCCAGGGGTTATACATAAAGGACTCTCAATCCTAACACAGAGATGCTTGTACGTTGGTGTTTATTGCTGAACTATTCACGATAGCTAAGAGTCAAGAGCAGCTTCCATGTTCATCAACACAGGAATGGATAAAAATGTGATGCATAATGAAAGTCTGTCCATCTAGGGATAAAAATGAAATGATGATGTTCACAGGAAAACAGATGGAACTAGAAATTATTCTGCAATGATAAACCAGTCTCCAGAAAGACAAATATCACATCTTCTCAAATTTCCCTCCTATCCCTCTAAGTCTCTTCCCTTTCTTCTCCGAGAAATGGAGACTTTCCATGTATATGAACCAGTTTTGGCATATCAAGTTGTAGCAGGACTGGTCACATCTCCTATTGAGGCTAGACAAAGCAGTTCAGTTAGGGGAAAGAGATCCAAAGGCAGGCAACGGAGTCAGAAACCGCCCCTATTCCTGCTGTTAGAGGCCCCACATGAGGACCAAACTGTCCAACCGCTACATATGTATAGGACTAGGTTCATCCCATGCATGCTCTCTCATTGGTGGTTCAGCCTCTGTGAGCTCCTATGTGCCCAGGTTGGTTGATTCTGTAGTTTTTTGTGGCAGCCTTAACCTCTCCAGTGCCTTCAATCCTTCCTCCCCCTCTTCCACAAGATTCCATGAGTTCCACTTAATGTTTGGCTCTGGGTCTCAACATGTTTCCATCAGTTGCTGGGCGAGGCCTCTCAGATGACAGTTATGTTAGGCTCCTGTCTGCAAGTATAGCAGAATATTATTAATACTGTCAGGGGCAGGTTTTCTTTCATGGCATGGGACTCAAGCTGGACCAGTCGTTGGTTGGTCACTCCCACACTTTCTACTCCTTCTTTATTTGTCCACCTCTTCTGGGCAGGGAAGTCTCTGTCTGTTTCATGCTGGTGAGGCATTGCTCTAAGTTTATATTAACTTACTGTATGATACTCTTAGGTTTTACTCATGATGTATATGGATTTCCATAAATGTGCTAACATAGTGGTATAACCTATCAGGACTACTTCCTCCTGCATATTTTTTTGTTGCTGTTTCCTCTTTCTCATGGATCTGCAGCAGGGCTTCTATTAGCGACACTGACTCCTAGATAATTCTTTTTTCATGTTTGTTTGTGTATGTATGTATGTATGTATGTATGTATGTATGTATGTATGTATATGTGGATGTATTTACAATCCATCCATTGCTCCCCATCCTGGTCCACCCTCTCACAATTCCTCATCCATTCATCCTCTTCTCTGTCTCCAAGGGGATCTCCCCCACCCACCCACCCACCCACCCACCCCTCCACCCCCGCCACCAGGCCTACCTGGGGCCTCACATCTCTTGAGGATTAGGTACATCTTCTCCCACTGAGGCCTGACCGGGTAGTCCTCTGCTATATGTGTATTGGGGGCCTTGGACCAGCTTGTATATGCTGCCTGGCCAGTGGCTCAGTGCCTGGGAGCTCCCAGGGGCTGAATTAATTGAGACTGCTGTCTTCCTATGGAGTCACCCCCTTCCTTAGCTTCTTCTATCCTTCTCCTAATTTAACCATAGGGGTCCCAGACTTCAGTCCTTTTTTAAATAAATAAATTTTATTGAAAATGTTCTTTCCATACCATATATTCTGATCCTGGTGTTCCTTCCCTTATCTCCTCCCAGAACACCCACCACCTTCACACCTATCCACCTTCTCTCTCTCTCTTTTTCTTTAAATCTCAAAATGTAGTACTAAAGAGAAAATAGACAAAATTCACTAACCAATCAATACCGTGTGGTTGAGTGAGCATTTAATGATTCCCATTTGTTTCCATCCATGCTGGGGATAGCATACAAGGACAGGAACTGCCTGCAGTAGGCAGGGATGGAGACATCTCAGAACCCTGTGACAGCTCCTTGTAGAAAAGGTTGGCATCTGGGACCCTGAGAAGCAGGAGACACATCCCTCCAGAGGACCTGCCATCTGAAATAAGGGACTACCTGAAGTAAGCCAGTATGGAGACATCTCAGTAGCCCTTGGCAGCTTTTTGTAAAAGAACAGTTGTTCCCATTTCTCCTAACCTTAGCCCTGGACAATAGCTATATAGATTTCATTTGTACATGACTCCTTTTCAGTTGAACTTGGTGTGCATAATTATTCTATTATATCTTTCTCCTTCTGCTCTGGTGAATTCTGTGAAACTAGATGTTCCTTGATATATAGATTTTTAAACAATTAAGAATTGAGGCATAGGGGCATAGCACAGTCATAATGGCCCAGGTGTATGCTATGTGTCTGAATCTTGGAAACAATACACAATGGTAGTTCCAGATTAATGCTTGACTTGCAAAGACAGTTTGAAGAAATTATTAGAAAATGAATTAGATCCAACACTGGGATTCCAAGAAAGAAAAAAAATGATTGAAGTTATGAAATAAGTTTTGCACTACATTTAAGAGTGGTTCCTGAATAAGCAAGTATAGAATATGTAAAATCTTATATTTGTAAAAATTAAGTCAAAACCCTGGGACTCTTAGAGTCATTGTGTGCAATGTGCAGAAGCAGAAAGCTAGTGGAACTGCTGAGTTAACTTGATTCTTTCAGCCCATTGCCTGGAAGCTTTGCCCATGTCCTTTATCATCAGAGCTTCTCAAGAAAATGCATGTAGCTGACCTCGGAGCTCTGAGCTCTGAATTATAATAAGTTAAAAGTTAAAGCTTAAATAATGATGTTTGCAATTATTATTATTTTGGCTATAGGCCATGGAATAGGGGAAGCTTGAAACTTTGGGGGACAATTGTAATTCTTGATTGTTTGTGGGACATGGTTATTCTTTTGAATTTGATTTGGCAATGATTATGCAATGTCTTCTTTTCTACTTGCTTTTGGAGTATCAATAGAAGACTGGGGCAAGGGCAAGGGAAAAAAAGCATGTGAGGTGAATGTGATCTGAAGGTCCAACAGGGAACAACGTAGAGGAAAAGTCCTGCTCTCAGATTGTCCAGAAGAAATAAGCAGTGTATATTATAAGTCAGAAATTTACTATAAAGAAATACCTTAGACAGTGATAAATGGTAGGGAGGAAAATATGAAACAAGAAAGCAGAGAAGGTACTAGCTCGTGACAAGGGGTCAGAGAAGGTCTGGATAAGGTTAAATCATTGGGCTATAAATGGGAAAGTCATGGAAGGTAAAGGGAAGGTGTCTGAGGCAGTGCACAGGGAGAGAGCAATATGGATTTAAGAGGCCATGGGAGATGCATTTAGAATCATTATCATCTTGTGCATCATTATGAGACCTTCATCCCTCAGGTACAGGTAAGTGATGTGTGCAGACCTTGGAAGATGCAGCAATGACGTCATCTGACAGGTTGGAACAGCATGGCTTGGGTTGCTAAGTTGAGGACAGACTAAGAGGGCAAGAATCTTAGTCTTAGTGGGGCATGATGCAATAATTTTGGCTAAAGTCAGGAGATGCTTAGAACACGCATGTCCAAGACGAGTGCCAGTAACAGAGTGGACCAGGATTATACACTGTGAGATTACAGTTGCGCATTGGAGATACAACTGAGTGTATTTGATGACACACACATGTGGAGTCAAGAGAAAGTGTGGTTCTTGAGTTTCTCAAACCAAGGGGTGGAATTCTCATGAACTGAAATGGAGAAAATAGTTTTGTGAGTGTGTGTATGGCTGAAGGGAAGGTGTGATATCACTCATGTGACACCTTAGAAACCCACTGGATATCCAAGCAGGAGAGATCATAGAGGCAAATGGATGTGACAGGAGAAATCTAGGCTGAAGGAGGAATTGAAAGTCACCTGGAGTTCAACTTTATTTAAAACCATGGCCACTGGGAAGATCATCATGGGAGGAAGGGTGACGAGAGGAGCAAAGAGTTTCAAGACTTGATCATCAGGAGACTTCAGGTTTTCAGAAGCCTGAGAAGGAGCCATTATGAAGCTAAGGGGAAGAGTGTAGAGTCTTGGAAACCCATGATACTTTCAGACGCAGTAGTAACAGTGGAGTCATAAGCTCCTTATATGACAAATATGATGAAGGCTGGGTCTTCAACATGAATCAAGAGCATCTTAAGAGCTTGGTGGAAGGCAGTGACACAATTTTGGAAGTTGCAGGAGGAAGGAGAAAAGTGATGGAGAACATAGCCCAGTCTTTTCAAGGAATGTTGCTGCACGTTGGACCAGGGAAATGAAGTGGTGAATTGTTGGAGAGTATAAATGAAAACTGATGATGGACATCCTTCTCTTTCCTCTATTCCCCTCCCATATTCTTTCCTTCCTTATCATATTGATATAAAAGATACATTTTGAAGAGAAGAAGAAATTATCAACCTAGGATATGAAGAAAAAATCTCTATCAAGTGGATATAGAGCTTAAGGGACAGTTCACTTTAAAAAAAAATGAGATTTTGATTTAAATAAATTTCCCCATCCGTGTCCTCCCTCCCAACTCTCCCACATATCTCTTTCCTATATCCTTCATATTAATAGCTTCTTTTTTTCACTTATTTTTATTGAATGTGTATATGTATTTGCATGTACATATATATTCCGAAATACAAGCTATTTCTTAGTATAATGTTGCTGGTGTGTATGTTTTCAGGGCTGACCATTTGGCACTGGACAACCCACTGGTGAGCTGTTTGCTGGGGGAAGTGTGCCTCTTCCACTCTCAGCTTTCTTCAGTTGCCTATAGCTTTTTGTGTCGTCATTAACCCCCATGGGCTTTTCCACATCCAGTCTGGCATTTTCACTGATGGTACCTTTGTCCAGCTTACATTTGGGCAGCCATGTTGTGAGCCAAAGCAGTTCTTTCAGTGGCAGAAGAAATGGCCACATGTATGGATGAAGATGAAGTCATAAGATTGCCATGGAATGCTCATGGATCGGTAGAATCAATATAGTTAAAATGGCCATTTTGCCTAAAGCACTATACAGATTCAATGCAATACCCATCAAAATCCCAACTCAATTCTTCACAGAGTTAGAAAGAGCAATTATCAAATTCATCTGGAACAACAAAAAACCCAGGATAGCTAAAACTATTCTCAGCAACAAAAGAAAATCTGGGGGAATCAGTATCCCTGACCTCAAGCAATACTACAGAGCAATAGTGTTAAAAACTGCATGGTATTGGTACAGTGACAGGCAGGAGGATCAATGGAACAGGATTGAAGATCCAGAAATGAACCCACACACCTATGGCCACTTGATCCTCGACAAAGAGGCTGAAAACATCCAATGGAAAAAAGATAGCCTTTTCAACAAATGGTGCTGGTTCAACTGGAGGTCAGCATGCAGAAGAATGCGAATTGATCCATCCTTGTCTCCTTGTACTAAGCTCAAATCCAAATGGATCAAGGACCTCCACATAAAGCCGGACACTCTGAAGCTAATAGAAAAGAAACTGGGGAAGACCCTTGAGGACATCGGTACAGGGAGAAAGTTTCTGAACAGAACACCAATAGCGTATGCTCTAAGAGCAAGAATTGACAAATGGGACCTCATAAGGTTACAGAGTTTCTGTAAGGCAAAGGACACCATCAAGAGGACAGATCGGCAACCAACAAATTGGGAAAAGATCTTCACCAATCCTACATCAGATAGAGGGCTAATATCCAATATATATAAAGAACTCAAGAAGTTAGACTCCAGAAAACCGAACAACCCTATTAAAAAATGGGGTACAGAGTTAAACAAAGAATTCTCACCTGAAGAACTTCGGATGGCGGAGAAGCATCTTAAAAAATGCTCCACTTCATTAGTCATTAGGGAAATGCAAATCAAAACAACCCTAAGATTTCATCTTACACCAGTCAGAATGGCTAAGATTAAAAATTCAGGAGACAGCAGGTGTTGGAGAGGGTGCGGAGAAAGAGGAACACTCCTCCACTGCTGGTGGGGTTGCAAATTGGTACAACCACTCTGGAAAGCAGTCTGGCGGTTCCTCCGAAAACTGGGCACCTCACTTCCAGAAGATCCTGCTATACCACTCCTGGGCATATACCCAGAGGATTCCCCACCATGTAATAAGGATACATGCTCTACTATGTTCATAGCAGCCCTATTTATAATTGCCAGATGCTGGAAAGAACCCAGGTATCCCTCAACAGAAGAGTGGATACAAAAAATGTGGTATATCTACACAATGGAGTACTATTCAGCCATTAGAAACAATGAATTCATGAAATTCTTAGGCAAATGGATGGAGCTAGAGAACATCATACTAAGTGAGGTAACCCAGACTCAAAAGGTGAATCATGGTATGCACTCACTAATAAGTGGTTATTAACCTAGAAAACTGGAATACCCAAAACATAATCCACACATCAAATGAGATACAAGAAGAAAGCAGGAGTGGTCCCTGGTTCTGGAAAGACTCAGTGAAACAGTATTTGGCAAAACCAGAACGGGGAACTGGGAAGGGGTGGGAGGGAGGACAGGGGAAGAGAAGGGGGCTTACGGGACTTTCGGGGAGTGGGGGGGGGCTAGAAAAGGGGAAATCATTTGAAATGTAAATAAATTATAATAAAAAAAAAACTAAAAAAAAAAAAAAAAAAGATTGCCATGGAAATATGGTGGATGTTATTTTCCAATAACGAACTTTTTTTTCCCCAGTGAACTAGTGAGAAACATCTATCTACCAAAAGTGAGGATAACAGAGTACATATAGAAGATTTAAAGAGAGATGTACATGGATTGGGAAATGTCTGCTATTTTCCAGGTAGCTGTTAAGGACAGACTTGAGACCAAAGCTCCTGAATTTGAAATGATCATGTACAGGTTTCTCCTGGTCGGCCTAATATTGCAAACAAAAACAGCCCTGGTGGATACCATAGCAAATGATCTATTCATCAGGTATGGTACTGATGTAGGAAGTCTGGAGCTAGCTGACACCTGCTGAGGAAGCCAGATAGCTCCCTTTGAGCCTTACTGTCACCTGTGACTCATTCCCCTCTACTGACGGTGCTTGAGTCACCCTAGAGCCTAGACCCAAAGAATATTAAATATATCAGAGGAGTTCCTTTTTAGAACATGAACAGTGTGCAAAGGGAGCAAGCAGAATACTGCTGCTCCTATGCAGAGAAAATCATGGCCAACAAGATCTACCAAATCCACTGCTAATGCAAGGTCACATGCAAGGGGCACCAATGCCAAATTGTGAAGCAAGCAGGACTAAAAATTGCAATGATTCACTGTCCCACCACCCCAGATTAGAAGCAGCAAGTAGACATTACTTTCTCTTCCTTTACTAGATACTGAGAAGTACATTAAAAGTTTGTGTCCCTCGCCCCTCCTACTGTGCCTGGTCCACTAGTGACTAATATATGGTTTAATCAACCATCACCTTCCTTCCATATGATTATTAAACATGAATTGATAGATTTACTGAGGATGTACTACATGCTAGGTATTGTCCTGTTTTATAGCACAAAAAAGTTGTTAATCTTTGCCTCATTTTTAAAGAAACAGGGTTGAGAATCATGGAGAATCACTGAATAGGATGATTACCTAGTAGATCATCACCATGTTAGGAACACATCCCTAAGCTGTTAAAGATTACATTCAGGCCAGAAGTTTGCTAAAAACTAACATTCTGAAAAATAAATCTTAAAGAAGGCATCAGATGCATAAGCTTAGCACCGCAGACCATGGCTCTGAGCCAAAAAACCATTTATTCATAGAGATAACATGTTATGGGGTCCACGGTGACACAGAATAATGACCACGTGCCTTGGGGATAGGCTTCCCAGGTTTTCAACGCTGATTTTAAGTCTTCCCTCAAAGAGCCTCTTGTTTTGAAATATTTTAATCACCAAACCACATGTATTAGGTAATAATTAATTTGTTTCAAATGTTTCCCATTTCTGTTCCATTTCACCACAATCATGACGAAGACCACAATGATAAAAACAACAGCTAACATGTATTACTCAATACTCCTCAGGCAGCAGGCAGGAATTTCGGTGCTGGTGACCATCTGTCATTTGCTTCTCACAATAAGTCCTTTATTTGGGTATAATTATCATCTCTGCTTTCTGAAGAAGGAACTGAGGCACAAAAATATTGCGGTAGCACATTAAGTGTCACATAACAAATTTATGTTCTTAGACAAAACAGTTTATATATATAAACTTTATATATATAAAACTTTACAAACTAGTTGTGAGGGCTGGAGAGACAGCTCAGCCATTAAAGGCTAGGCTCACAACCAAAAAAATAGTTGTGATTGACAGAAAAAATTCTCATTGATGCCTTTAGGTACCCAGAGAAAGAAACAGTCTCAAAGAAGGTCATAGATTATTGCTAAAGACACAAATCCAGTTAACATACAAACAAATCTTGACTTACATATAACCTTTTCTGTTTTTCTTTATCTTTCTTTCTTTTTCTTTCTTTTTTTTCTTCTTTTGGAAATTCACCTCACTGTCTATGATGAAATCTTTCTTTCAAAGTAAATCTGAAAACTTCATTTCTACTTTAACTGGTCTCTAATAGGGAATAGAGGGAGCAGAGGACTCTAGTAAACAAGAAGTATACTATGCTAATTAAAACTCTGAGTGTTAGAAACAAATATAAGGTTCAGATATCTTTATAAATTAAAATTATGAAATACATGAGAAAAAGAAAAAGAGAGAAAGGGAGGGAGAGGTCAGGTTGTGGGGGAGGAATAAATGGCACATGGAATTCAGCAGAAGGGGAGGGACAGAATCCAGAATTAGTAGACTAAAGAGCAAATGTGTGTCAAGAATTCAAAATAATGAGTTCACACATCTCTTCAATGACATATCTTTGAGAAGTTCAAATATAAGAATTAGTGAGTGGATGTAGAAGCAAGGAAACATTCTGACAAATGGAAAACCCAAAGGGAAATTCAGTGTGGTTAGGGTCCTATGCTGATGCCACAGACCCATGACAGTATCTGAACAAAATGTCAATCAGAGCCATCAGTTGACACTGGTCATTACTAGTAAAACTTTCTCAATTAAAGAAGTCATAAAAGCAATGTCCTCATCCCCTCGTGGACTAACATGTGGAATAGCAATAATGTAGACCAGCTTTGTACACTTTTGAAAATGAGATTGCATAGCAGGAAAAATGAAACAGAAACAATGCCCCTGAGGTGGGGAGGATGGAACTCCTATTTCAAGTGGAGAACAGGAGACAGAACAAAAATACAACTTCCATTGTTAATAGGTACATCCTTTGGTGGTTTCTGTCTGGTAAATAAAGGGCTTGGGTTTGTTTTTAAAGTCAAGGCATTAGCTGATGATATGATGGGCTGGGAAAAGGAAAAGGTTTGGAAATCCAAAGAAAGAGGAAAAAGTATATACACTTATGTTAGCACCCAGGGTGGTTGTGAAATAAACTTGGCAGGAAAAGTAGAAGAAAAAATATTGAGTGACCACTAAAGCAGGAGTTTGAATTTCAATTAAACCAGTCAACATATCCATTTTCTTTTCAAGAGAGTTAAGGTACCATAGAAGTAGGCAGGGAGAATATGAATAGTTAAGATCATGTGCGGTCATGGTCTCTCCACGCAAGCTGAATAAGAAGGATTTTCCTGAGAATGGGCAATGCTTGGAGCATATTGGGGAAGTGAGGATACACTAGGAGTGCAACAGGGGTGCAAGTGGCTGAAAATGGTTGAAAACAGGATTACCTAGAGCAGAGATGAAAAAAACAAAGACATCGGAATGCTGGATGAGTCAGTCTTGAACAAAGATGTTGAAGTTATCAAGAATGGTGACAGAAATAGAAGTACAGAAGGCAATGGGAGGATAAGGGTTGGAGTCATAATAAATGAGCCATGTTACCAACTAGTTTGCCATGGCTAGACTTAGAAGGTCGTATGATCCTTAAAGGAACTGGAATTTTGAATGAGGATGCAGAACTAGCTGAGAACTAGCTGTTTTTGAATCCAGGCGATGCTCACCCTATCCTTAGGTCTTGAGGTACTCAAAGAAGTGGGAGAGGTAGCTTCCATCTGAGTGGGTCACAAGAAAGCTGTCTGTCTCGCAGAGATTCAACTTTCTCTTAAAGCGATTTTATGGGTAAAGAGAAAAAAAAAAGGAATCATACCCATCACAATTGAAAATGATGTAATTTCCCAAGTTCTTATGAATGCACACCAGTGTCCAAGTATCAGGATATACTGAAAAGGAGTAGAGACAGGTTTATCCCGCTGTCTGTTTGGGAGCAGCTTTGGCTCTCCAAGGATAAACCTCCCATGTTTGAAGGAAGTATTCTGTGCCAGAAATGCATTATGAAGGCATAATAGTCTTTTCAGAGGCAATTGTCTAAAGCAGGGACATCCTTGCTTCATGGATTGGAATGGTTCCACACAAAGGAATGAAGACTCAACCTTTCTTTCCGACTAGCCGATCCGACAGACTTGTGTTAGCAATCAACCAAGTCATATTACAGATCCAGTCTAATTTCACTTTCTCTAGACTCCAGGGTGGCCACGATAATCCTGGGGAATTTTGTCATAGCCTCATTATAACAGGATCACAGACGAGAACAATGTATGTACCACATTTCTAGAATAATAAATCTCCCCTGATTCTTCAGACCTGCCCCCCACCATTCTTTAGAAGCAGGTGGGGAAAAATTTAAATGAGATGATTATTTAAAATGTTTTAGATCACCCTAAACAAGCTTTGGGAGAGGGCTGGCTTCTTCCCACACAGTCAGGCCATCTGGTCTGACCAAGTTGTTCCATGCTTTTAGCTGCCCATACCTTGAATGAGGTCTTTGACCCAACAACTATGTAGTTGGCTTTGCTAACCCTGAATGAAAGCCAGGCACTTGGTGAAGCACTTCATTTAAAGATTTGGTGAGCAATTCAGCCTGTCCCAGGTTATCCCAGACCTAGCAACCCACAACCTCGCAATAACAGAGCCTCCCTAAGGGCCTTGCAACAGCTTCATGGCCAAGTGGAACCTGGAAACACAATCTTCTGGAAACGTTTGCTTGCTCCTCACCCTCTGTGCACTGGAAGGCAGAGCCAAGGTTGCCAGAACCTGAACCCATTGAAAAGTACTCTCGACTCCTTCCCAAGTGAGAAGTTCCCTGAAGTCTATATGGAGCAGCTATTAGCTTGTCTTTCTTAGAGAGCTAATGGTTTTCTCCATGTCTTTGAAATGGTCAACATGTTGACAGGCCTACTCTGTCATTGATTGGATGAGATGAAGGATGCAGTCCAATTTCTAGGACAGCAGTCTTTACAGGCAGGGTCACTGCAATGCCTGTAAGTCAGTGTGTGTGTGTGTGTGTGTGTGTGTGTGTATGTGTGTGTGCCTGTAAGTCTCTCTCTCTCTCTCTCTCTCTCTCTCTCTCTCTCTCTCTCTCTCTCTCTCTCTCTGTGTGTGTGTGTGTGTGTGTGTTCACCAACAGAACCACTCCCCTCTGCTCACACAACCGACCGTACTCAATCTGCTGGTCATGTTCACTCTGGACTCTTCCAGATGCCTCTGTCTCTACCTTATATCAGTAATAAAACCTCAATCTCTTTAGAAAAAATCATGTTCACTTTTCTTCCTTTTTAAAAAATCATTCACTTTGATGTTAGACAGACCTCAGATTGGATATTTTCTTCTCCTCTGCTAATCAGGTCACCCTGTTTATTCACTTTAATAGCATTTCCCTTTCCCCCAATGCTTAAGAATAGTAACATCTACCATTAAGCTGCAAAACTTATCTGAATACATCAAATGCTTGATACAAGCAAAGGATAAATAGGTATCAGATTAATCCTATTATAACTTTGTAGGCAAGTGATCATTAAATAATCCTTTAGTAATCCTTAAAAAATCAAACATGCCCATGTTGTACAATTGGACACAAGTAGTTAGCGTTATTGTAGAGGCTATGCTATAGTAAGTGATGGAAAATCTCCAGAGAATTAATAATGAAGAGACAGATTTGATTATGGTAATCAGTACCCAACTAATGAGCCAATATCAATCTAAAAGCAGATTTCTGGGGCCACATATCTGACAGTTATGTGCATGAAGATACAGGATGTGTGTTATCAGCTATATAGATGGCTAAAGGCTAGGAATAAAATCAAAAGGTAACAGAATCAGTAAATATCTTCTCAGATTAAGTTGACAGGCTCAGATGAAATATAAGAATTGCTAGAGTTCCTGCCCATGGTGCCAAACAAATAAATGAAATGGACCAGGGCAATACAACATTGGATGGGGGGAATGGTTTAAAGGTGTGAGGGATCCATGGGTTATTTAGAAATACGGTTCACTAAGAAAGCTAAAGGAAATGCAGATTAATGAAAAAAAATCAGATTCCATACATACAATGAAAGAATAGAATTTGAGGTTGTTCTCCAAATGAACTGGGGATCTAGACTAGTTTTTGATAGTACTAAATTAACTTTACATATTGACATACGATGTAAAGCACTGAAAATGTCTGGCCCCCCCACCCCCCCAAAATAAAATTCTAACTGAAGAGTGGAAATTGCTTTCAAATACTGCATATAGAGAAAGGACAGATGTCATGTTTCCCAAACAGGTAATGCATTCCACCATTGCCATGCAGATACATTAATAATGATGATATTAAAATACATTATGCAAATAATATTCAATGATAGGCCACATAATGGTGCTTTGGTAAATAAAAGGGAATACGTAGTGTAGTGGTCCCACAACATTACAATACAGTTCCAAAATCTCTATTACTTAGCGCCATTGTAGACCTTTCATGTTACAGCACAGCACACTGCCACAATAGCACAAATGAACTTACCGCTCAGTCTGCTGTGTAAGCAGAACAGTAATGCAATTACATGTAGCACATAGTATTTGATCATTTATACAATACCTTTATTGTTGCTTCCAGATACTAAATATGCCTAGTATACAAATACTTACCATCCTTCTCATAGGATGTAATGATACAGAAATGTAATATGGATGGTTGTTTCCTGGGATGTATCATCTAATGTAATGGGCTATATCGTCTAAGTTCAGGTGAGCACAAACTGTGACACTTGCACAATGGTCAGTTACTAATGATGAAATCTCAGCATGTAGTAATACAGTTACTATTTTACTCAGCGTGTAATAAAATACAGTTCATATTTATTAGAAGAAAACCAAAACATGTTGACCTATTGTTTGGCAGATACCATTGCTCAGCTGTAACTTAAAATAAAGGGAATTAAGCAGACTATGTTTGTCTCATCAGTGTGTGGCACAGTGCATATCTCAAGCATAATATGTGGGCAATACTGGTGTCTATAGCAGATTGGATGTCCAAAACAGTCCTTATTACAGCTTCGGTGTAAAATGTCCTCCCCATGCCCCCCAACTGGCAATGCTGTTTTGAAAAGTTGTGGAAACTTCAAGACTAGCTCCTGACTGGAAGAAGTGATCCTGAAGTTCACAGCTCAGCCGCCATGTTTCCCTTGAATTAACGGACCATGCCTTCAATCCATGAGTTAAAAAACATCTCTCTTTCCTTAAGCTGCCACTTGCTTGGGGTTTGACCACGGCAAAGAGAAATGTAGCTAACATAGCTTCTGATGAAGGAAATTAAAACAAGGAGAAACCTTTTGGAAAAGGTTTGAAAACAGGCCATGACGTGAATTAGGAACAAGTTCACAGACTAAGACTAGAGTACCACCAAGAGGGCATACAAGGGTTGGGGAATCAGATACCAAACAGAGTCTAGTTTATCGACTGAATAGACTCAGTGACATTCAGGCCCTCTCTGGGTCCTATATGTCCAAGTTCTGTGTTAAAATCAACAGAGCGAAGCAACTTTAAGTCCTTTAGCGTTAAGAGACCCAGTCGTTTATTTTGCTTTATTTTGGAGAGGCTGGGCAGAAAACAAGCCATCAGTGCCAGAGATGCCCGGGCTCCTGTGCGGCTGGGCTTGGTAATGACTGCCTTCGAGGCATTCATTACAGCTAAGAGCCACCATCCCTGTCTCCAGCTGAGACACATCAAGCTGAGCTCATCACCCCATTCATTTCCATCTTATTTCATGTGGAAAAGAAGACTGTGTTCCCCAATGATAGAAACGGGATGTAGAGACAGAATAAAACTTGCTCATAAAAGAGAAGGAAAATTATGTCCCCGGGCCACTGGTTCCTTTACTATCTGTGCTAATAAATTTGAAGTCCTGGGAAAGTTAATTCCCATGCCTGAACTTCATGTCTCCTCACGTTTAACATGGGAACGATGGTGCTAATCACCATAGCTCCTAGCAGGACAAGGATTATAACACACACTATAATCACCATGTAACAGGAGCCTGTTCCTATGCATATTCACGGACACCATTGTTTTTATCGAGATTATTATTTATGTTGCTAACGGAATCTCAGTGGTGATATCTCAGATGGCTTCTTCCACCAGTTAATTCATTCGGCAGACATTTCCTAAGTTGACTGTGAAACCGAGTACAGCCGCAGAGCACGTGATCTTCCCTATTCAGGGAACTCAGGATTCAGGGCTCAATAGGAATGCTGCTGTATCCTTTAGGTACCTAGCCACTGATGTCACCAAGTATATCCACAGGATGTAATCCCATCTAAACATTCTCTAAGTTTCTGACAAACACCAATCTCCAGGAAGGCAGACACCATGCCTATATTATTTATGACTGTGTTCTCTCTTTCTAGCTAGAGTCTGCCATATAAAGAGGATTCCACAAGTCAAGTATTAGTTGAGTGAAAGAAGAAACCCACACAGCAGTGACATTTGTCCCAAACAGAGTTTGAATGGCACTATTTTACAACTAGAGAACTACAGTATAGTATGCTGGGCACTGTGGGTAATCATTCACTGGGTAATGGAATACCAATTCACCAACTAAACTGCTTGAAGGTGGAAACTTATATTTCTATTCAGTTGCAGAGTAACAGATAGGGAACTAAAATAAAGCACAATATGAGCAATAAATAATATTTATGGTTGTAAGAATACCAATAAATCCCATCTATACGCGTTACCATGAGGCAGACTGTGCAGGCTCTTCTCATGATCATGGAGAGACTGTGACTGGGCCCCATCTGTAAGGCATAATGCTATCCCTTCCTCTATACTTCTCTGTGGCGGTCTTCCTTAGAACTTAGCCAATTGTAACTCTCTCTCGTCTTCACATCCTTGTCTAGGTCTAGAAACTGCTAGTCCCACCAGGGTGTGGCCTTTGCCTTCTTTTATTCCTGTATTCTTTAGAACTGACCTGCACAGGCAGAAGGTTTCTGCATTTTTTTTTAATGAATAGACAGAAGGGCTGTTTTTATTAATAGTCAGAAAGGAAGTGTTACAATGTCCATGAGCAAATTTGAAGAGACGGGCTCGTGGAATAAGGATTAGATAGAGTGGTAGAGAAAGAAGGGGGAGAATAGAGTACAAGATACACATGGCCCCTTGAGAAGGTTGACCATCCTGCTGGAGCTGCACAGGGCTTCCGGTGTTTTGCAGGATCCTCCAGTCCTCAGCACTACTGACAAGAAGTTTGGATTCCATCATCACTCAGTCCTTTCATTCTCAGTTCTATCTCTGCTATACAACACGATCTCTATTGAGCAAACGGAAACATCAGAGCTTATGTGTCAAGACATCTATCACAGAGGGTCCTCAGGTAAGTGCTTTTATTCTGTTTCTGTTAATAGCAATTGTCCAGAGAATTACATGGCATCTTTGGAGGTCAGGAGAGTTCAGTGGTCAACGATGTCCAGGTAATGAGTTCTACACAGCTCTCTCTATCCCCATGGAAACTTTAGTGACTCTGTTAGTGTGGTGGGGCCAGGAGTGGCTAGTATTACATTGTAGAGTGCCCTTCTAGCTCATTCTCCTATGTGGATGGAGTATTGCAGGGTACACTTCACAGGCGGCTCTGTTCTCTCAGAAGCCACCTTAGGTCTTCATGTTTAAGAACCTTTCTAGTTCAGAAGGCCCATAGTACCTCAAGACTCTTCTGAAGATGTTTCTCTCTTGTCTTAATCATTTCTTCTTCCAGCTGCCTCAAGGCCCAGGCCTTCTTCTTTTGAACACTAGAGGGTAGTGTTGAGCCTTTTTAGAAATTCCTGCTCTTGGGACAGAAGGGGAAAATTCTGATGGAATTACCTTTTCTTTTCTGTAAATCAAAAAGGGCTCAGGGCCCAACAGCTGCTTCTCTTATGTAAAAACCACCCTGATGGGCAGGATTTTGTACATAATCCCTGGATCCAGAAGTTCTTGAAAGCCATAGTTCATCTTCTCTTCTGAAATGTCTCTGTCTATACTTCCAAACCTAAAGGACTAAGCCCTCAAGTGGCATTTCCACAGGTTCGTGACTGGCTGCAATCCAGAGAGAGACAGAGAGACAGAGAGAGAAAGAGGGAGACAGACAGACACACACACACACACACACACACACATACACACGGGGAGAGAGAGAGAGAGAGAGAGAGAGAGAGAGAGAGAGAGAGAGAGAGACAGAGAGATAGTGACAGAGACAGACAGACAGACATTTCCTTTCTTTCCTCTACATGAAGTATAGCAGTGGGTGGAACAGAGTAGAAACTGACAAACTCCATTGTATACAAGTTTTTGCATGAACACAAGTGTTTCTTTAGCTATACCCAATTCTAGCCGTTCTGCCTCCACCTCAAGTTTAGGAATCTGTGCAAACTCCCTTTGGATAACCTTACCTACAGGCTTACCTAAAACAGTCCTGGTTAATGTCTTGCCCTGTGACATTCCTTAATGGTCTTTTCATACACTTCCATTTGATTCCCAGCTTGATCTATCAGTTACATGACAACCAAGCTCTGCAGTCAAATACGTTGGGTCTATACTCCAGCTTTACTGTTCGCCAAGCTGTGTGACCTTGGGTAAGTCATTCACTCTCTCTGGGTTTTAGTTTTGTTCTAATGTTGACATGTTTGTAAGACTGAAATTAATCCAGTACACTACTTAAAGGATGGCTGGCACATATTTAACCCCTCAAAAAGAACAGCCGTTGAAATGGACTCCTAGTTACACATTCAACCCCAGGAAGATTCAAAGTGATTGGTATGGTCAACACTGGCATGAGAAACCTTGAGAGCTGAGGGCCAGGTCTGTGGAGAAAGAAATTGAAAGTAGCCATTCCCAGCATGCCTACAGCAATAAACCTTGACCACCACTCTCATCGATATCACCAGCAGTTTATAAGAAATGCCCAGTCCCGGGTATTGGAAATCAGAATCTCGAGCATAGTACCCAATAAGTTCTGTGTTACTCAGGTCTCCTGGGCAACTGAATACACACTACAAACACTGATTGAGAACCACTGGATGAATGTGTGTCAGCAAACAGGTCACACTGACTGGAGATGGATATTGTCAAATCTTTTGTCTTCTGAGAAGAGAAAGACCCATGGAGAAGCTGGAACCAGCAACAGAGGAACCTACTTAACCATGCAAGTTCAGGGCCACCATATTCTAGAACCCCTGAGGTGAGCGTGACCTTGGTGAATGCTTACCTGGAAGTGGTGAGAATTGGCTCAAGAAGCTGGATGTGCTTCACATCTGGATTTTGCTTGCTGTTAAAAAAAGATGTTAAACAAAATGACTGCGTGTATATATTCTGATTGTCTAGTTTATCTTAAACATTCAGAAAGACTTGTCATCTCTGGGTGGCTCTGCCACAGGTGACCAAGCACAAGAAAAGACGCTTGCCAACTGAGAGTGTACACAACTTTGCTTTGTCCCTGTGAAGCCAACTTCACTTCTCCCTTCATGTCACTTATCCTTTTCCTTTCCAACTGGTGACCAAGTGCTTTCTCCTGCCACAAGAAGACGAAAGGCCGGGGAGTTTTAATGACCGGCTCCAGGCACATGGCTCCAGTTCTCAGCATTCTTCTCTATGCGGAGAGAGGGCAGCTCCTGGATCGTATGCGCCAGGTCTCAGAGGACAAAGCCTTTGGTGGAGTCTGTAGGCTGGCTTTTCTGGAATTCATAAGCTTCCCTAGGATCTGAAGGCATCTAAGTCATGGCTTAAAAAGCCAGCTTTGTCAAGCTGTTCCCGTTGTTCATTCACAGTCTGACCTGTGGCTTGGGTATTGGCTTTGTGAATCCAATGTGTGTAAACCCAGTTATTTCTTCCTCTCCTTTCTCACTTCCCCTTGATGTTCAAACACGTTGCCTCTTTAAAGCCAGTGGCCATCCGTCTTGGGTGGGATAGAGAGAGTGACCGTTCAGGAGGCTTGCAGCCTCAGGGCCTAGAGGTGGTTCCATTGACGCATGGCCTCAGAGTCTATACTCTGTTCCAGGGACAAGGCAGGTGACTGAAAAGTGACCCTAAGCAAGAGACATGTGGTTTGTGTATTAACTAGAATTGCATAAGGCAGTTATCCAAAGACTAAACACAATCTATAAAGTGTTTAGGGCGATGAAAAGAAGAGATACAAGGTAGAAGAAACCTCTGCTCTGGTACACTTGGAAGGGTGTGGGAGACAGGTCAGGCGTGTCCACATCATCTGGAATAGGAGGGGGGTGGGAAGTGGAGAATGGTATAAAGATTTCTGGACTTAGAAAAAAAATGACAATAAGCAGTAAGATATTACAGATGACGTGAAAGACCAAAAATCCCAGTCCCATGTTCTTGGTGGCAGGGTAAGACATCAATATAATTAGGCTTTATAATTAGATTTCAAAAGACACTAAGATCATTGCTTTTGTATAAACACCATCCATCCAAAGGGAAGGGAAACCCCTGACCTGGGGTCCCTCTAATCTCATCCCTAATTGACATTCCATCCCTTCTCCCAGTTTTGTGATTCTTTTTCTTCTCTTTATTGCCTTGTCTGTGTGTTCTTTCCTTGCTGTCTCCAAACCATTTCAATATGTCACAAACTATACAAATAGCCACAGATCAAAAGACATCCAGGAGAAAAACCTCCATCGCTGTGCAAAGAGAATTCAGGGGATAAAACCAAACGCCTGGAAAAAGGTTTCTAAAGTAATAAGTCCTTGTCAGATTCCAATCAGCCAGGGCCTCCCCATGGAGAGCTACAGGCACACCTACCCCATTCCAAAAGGCATGAGCAAAACTCCCCAGAGCTCCTCTGTTCCTGCTGTACTTTTTCTTTTGACCGTTGCTGTCAAATCGGTTTTCTCATGTCATTTTAGCACCAGGCCTGGTGCATTTCTCCGTATAGTAAAAGCTAATGAGGCGTATGGCTTTTGGCAGGATCCGGCAATATACATGCTCCATTTGGAGCAGAGCAAGCCCTTGGAGTCTGTAGCTGTGCGCACAACCTCAGGCCGTCCCCTGTGCTTCGTGGGTCTGTAAATACCATTGCAGTGGTCACTGTGAGGAATTATTAATATTCCAGAAGCCTGCTTTGACCTTACCCCTCACAGAGCAGGCTTTGCTAATGCACAGCTTCGCATTGGATCCCATCCAGTTGGAATTTATGAGTGGACGTGGCAGACAGCCCATGTCGCAGCAAAGTCCCTCCTTCAGCTGGCTCTCCCGCTCAGACCCCAAGGACATCACAGTATTTGATGAACTCAGAATGCATTTATTGGGCGCCTAACATGTGCTAAGCCTAGGTTTAGATGCCAGAGATAGAGAGATGACAAAGTCGTACTCCCTGGCCAAGAGAAAGTGATATTTGCTAAGGGGAGAAGGAAATATAAACCAGGTTTTGTGTGCTAGCAAGTTTTGGGTATAGTCCTTGGTAGACCTTGGAGAAGAGTATCGATTCTTTCATTATGTCCCCGTGAACTCTTGGTACTTACAGTGTGGCCCTCAGGCCAGCAGCTGCACCTGGAGCAGTTTAGCTATAAATCATCTCTGCAGCCCAATCCCAATCTAGAATGTAGGCAAACTTAAAAATATAATCAGATAGTGCCACTTATCATTTTAAGTACTAGGAGAATCTTCTTAGAGTATCTGCTCTTGGGCTCCATCCTTATCAACTCTTGCATGATAGGTTTGACATAGGTCTAGAGATTGCTAGAAGCATCTGGTGAAGCTCTTTTGTGGGCCTGCCATTCGTGAACCAGTTTCTTCCTTGGTTTCCCCAACTTGGTTGAATACAGAATCACTGGAGAGGTTTCCCAAACTGTCCACACCCAGCTTGCATTCTTGAGCCATGAAACCAGAATCCCAAGGGGTGGAATCCTTATCTGTAATTTTAAAGCTTTCTCAGGTGCCTAACAAGGGAAGACCCCTTTTCTAAACCAGCACTACCAGAATAACAACCATTAAGACTTTGTTAGGGAGCTGAAGAGATATCTCAGTTGTTAAGAGCACTAACTGCTCTTCCAGAGGTCCCAAGTTCAATTCCCAGCAACCACATGGTGGCCCACAACCATCTGTAATTGGATCTGATGCCCTCTTCTGGTGTGTCTGAAGACAGCTACAGTGTGCTCATAAATAAATAAATCTTTAAAAAAAAACAACTTTATTAGGAATTGACTATGAGATGTTCACCAAGTCATTTCCCTAAATGCTTGGTCTTCAGCTAAGGAGACCTTCTGGCGAGCACAGATACCTTAGGAAGTGGGGCATAGTTAGAGAAGTAGGTCACTGGGAGTGAGGATATTATCTTTGGGTGCATACTGTCTGCTTCCTGATCACGTACACAGTGAATAGCTTTCCTCAACCACTCCATAATCTCTCTACCATGATTCTCTCCCAAAGCCATGGGACCAAACCACCATGTTCTGAACCCTCTGAAACAACGTGCCAAAAAATAAATTCTTCTCTAGGTTGATTCTGACAGGCATTCTAGTCACAGACGCACAAAAAGTAATGAAAACAGAATCACTGGTCATACTTACAAGCCCAACCTGTGGACTCTAATTCTGTGGATCCAAGACCACAATTTGAAGAGCAGTATTCAAAACACTTTTTACAAGCTCAGCAAAACCATAGTAATTCCAGTAGAACACCAGTGATTTGGAAACGAGACAGCTCTAGGGCTGGACTCTTCCACTCCTGGCCCTACCAAGATATTTGTCTTTGTCAAGTGGTAGAGCAAAGCTGCTTTGGGACCCTGTGCATTTTTAGAGTCGACAGATTGAAAATGTACAGTCTCGTAGGTAAATATTCTTCGTTTTTCTGGTTCTAACTTGGACTTGTGTCCTTGGGCTGGGATAATTCTCTGCTTGTTTTTCAAGGTAGATGGTCCTACCCGCACGAACTTTCTGAGAATTCTGCTTCTTCCAAGACAGCAGTATTTTCTCACCATCTGGGGCTCAAGCCATAATGGATTTCTTTCATTTTCTCTAGTGAGTCATCTTTCTTTTGCCTCTGTCATTTGCACAAGCTGTTCTTTTTGCTTAGAATGTTCTTTTTTACCCCTCCTCCCTTTGCAAGTTTTTCTCCAAGACAGACCTCCCTACACCCCAAATGAGATCCAATTCCCTGTGGTATGTTCGTAATTAATATACCTCGGGCCCTTCCTTCCTTTCATCAAACTGGTCACAGTTTGAAATTATGGACTATGTTAATATTTGGATAATTACGCCACCCAATTCTGAGTTAGATAGACCACATCTTTTACTCAGAAGCAGATTGCAGTCATTCATTTCATAGCCAGGAATCAGTTGGGACTCGGAGAACTTGTGAGTAAATATGAAGCTACTCCTATCAGGCCTGGGAGCTGGGACATCTTGCATCTTCTCTCCACCTCGCCCGAGATGATTACCCACTCGCCCCAACAGGTTCAGTCCACATCCCTTCTACCAACATTGAGCAGCTCTGGCTGAGTCATCTCTGCAGGTGCCACTTCATTCCTGACTGAATCATTGTGACCCGCTCATAGGATTTCAGCAATGTCTGCGCATCCAAGCCCCTGCTTCCTATCAGGAAAGGCCATGAGCAGCCATACTGTCCTGACCCATTGTCTGAGCCCCTAGGGATCCTTCTTTCCAATACTGTCCTAGAACTGACCTGAGAATCCCCAAACTGTCCAGTCTCCAAACTCTAATAAACTGTAAATGTTATTTTCAATGCATTTTAATATCCTGTGACTGTCATGTGTAAAATGTAAGTAAAAATACAACTTTCAAAACATTGACCGAGCACAAAATGAAATCATTTGCATCCATAGTATATAACTGGTCTATATTTAGACACATGAAATAAATCAATGCTACTGCTTTTGATGACTGAGGTAGAAGTATATTTGATAATAATTTTAAATGCATTAACTCTTGGTACTAAAGCCTGATAGTACAAAACCTGATAGGTTTGGAGAATAATGCTGATTTTCATTTCTAAAATTGCATAAAGGGACTAAAAAATTAAGATCATTTGTCCTAATCCCATGTCCTGATATGTCCTCTGTCTTCATGTTGAGAAACAGTGCTTGTGGCTCTATACTGAAAGCATACACTTGGGGACTACTATAGGAATGTTAGGCATTCCTCCCTGGTTTATTTTTCCTTTAAACAGACTCTGTAAAATGAGCTAGAATGCAGGCCTTTAACATGGAAGATACTGCTATCCAGGCATAGAAAGACCAGGACATTCAGCCCATTTATTGTGTGGCAAAGAATCTAGAATATGTCAAGGCTGCGCTCACAGAATTGTAGAGTAGGGCAAGGAGAAAGGAAAGAGAATTTCAGTGTCTATTTGATCTCATCAGAGAAGACAGAGAGAGACTGGCCAGAGGGGTAGCTCACACAGCTACTCTACAAACCACTGAGCAACGTGTATGCCAAAGACTGCGTTTGGCACTGCTTACAAACAATGTGACCAGAGCCATGTCAACTTATTTCCATGAACCTCAGATGGTCACCTTTAGAATGGATATAATTATAAATAATTGAACTTGCTTTATAATGAGGGTGGCATGGATACAGCCCCGGACATGTGTGGTCATTGTGGAATGAGTGTGCATGGTGCTGATCTTATTCATGTTGAATAAGGGGCGTGCAATATTCTCATCAGGGAACACTGAATCCAATGGGGGCACAGAGAAAAGCACACAGGAGATGAGAGAAGTGGTGAACCAGAGGACTGGTATTATAGAAGGAGTTGTTTCTGTGCAAGGCAGGACATCTATAGTTTAATCTGAGACCGTGAATGTAAGTAGTTGATACTAAACTGAAAAGGGTTCTAGAAGAGGAGCTATGTCATAGAAAAGGCCCAAGGTCACCAGAACCCCATTAACTCCATTTCTCACAATGACTCACCTCTGGATCCTCAAACTCCCCACCAGCTGTGTCCCACTGTGAATGAAATGGTATGAAAAGTAGAGGCATCAAGATTCTTAAAAGCAACCAGACTGTGAACCACTGAGCCTCTTCATAGATCAAAGGATGTAGTTTCCCCTAGCGTATCAAACTTCCATCAGTCTGCCTAGTATTCTTGCTGAACCAATGGGACTCAAGTTGTTATATCCTTAAGAGGGTCTGTGAGAATCTTACTATAATCAGAGTGAATATTTATCAGACATGAAATTATATAGGTAGCAGAGAATCATCATGTTAAAATGCAGAATCTGGCTTGGTCATGTTGAAAGTAGAGCATGAGATGGCAGCACACACACACACACACACACACACACACACACACCTGTGTGAATGAAATGAATCTAGGGCCTTGCCTAGAACAAGCAAGTCTTCTATTGCCAAGAAATCCCCTAGATGCATATTTATAACAAGTTCCCAGGTGTTACTGATGCTGTGGGGCCTCAAGCTGGAATATGACTCTCAAGGGTTATCATTTACTTTTTCTAATATTTTATAATTCTAAATACTAAATAATAATAAATAATTATTAAATAATAACAATTTATTATAATATAATAGTAATAATTTATTAATAATAATTATTAAATAATCTTAAATAATAGTTTAAGATTATAAGTAGGACATCTTCCTTCTCTCCCTTCCTCCCTCCAAATCCTCCTACATACCCCTCCTTGCTCTCTTTAGAATTCATGCTCTTTGTTTCCCATTAATTTTTGTAAAATGCATATATGTGTATGCATAGACATACATGTTCCTATATAACCTGCTTGGGCTGTATATCAGCTGCTACTTGTATGTTTGCTTTTCAGGGCTAACCACTGGAGAGTGGAAAGCTAGTTGGTGTGGTCTTCGTTCGGGAAGATTATTTCTTCCAATCCCAGCATTCCTTAGCTGCCTGTGGTTCTTTGTGCAGGGTTGAGGCCTCACAGTCTTTTCCCAGTCCATGTTGGAAAGACTATTGTCCTTGTTCAGCTTATGTTTGGACAGTCAGGTTGGGGACACTATATGACCATAGCTTCTGACATAACTAGGAGACACAATGTCACAGCAAACTCCCCGGTCTTCTGGCTCTTCCACAATGCTCCGGTAGCCTTAGGCATGGGAGGAGTTATGTAGTGGGACAGGGCTCCATGGCTTTGCATTGTTATTGGTTGTGGTTATCTGCAATATTTTTTAATTGTATGAGAAGAAACTGATATCGAAAATTCCAGTGAATATTTGAAATATAAAGACAGTAATCAAAGCATAGTATGGTAACTCCATTTAAATTCCTTTCCTGCACACACACACACACACACACACACACACACACACACACACACAGAGAGAGAGAGAGAGAGAGAGAGAGAGAGAGAGAGAGAGAGAGAGAGAGAGAGAGATTAGCATGCTTTTATGCTGTTTCAGTATGGCTTTTCCAAAGGTCTTTAGTGTTTGTTATTTGTGCCCCATATCTCTCTCTTTGATTCTGTTCTCTATCCCTGATCCTCTCCACTTAATCCTCTTATTTTAGTGTTCACTTTATATAGCAGTATACTCTATATTTCACCTTTCCTTGGAAAGAGAGATATTCCTTTTTCTTTCTATTTCCCTCCTACACCTTGGTCCCTTACTAAATACATAACCTCTTTGGTTATTTGGATCTTTAAACACTAACTACCACATATCAAAGAAAACATGCAATATTTGTCTTTCAGGGTCATGAGTTATCTAAGTCATGATTTTTCCCAGCTCCCTCTATTGATGTGAAAACGACATAATTTCATTTGTCTTAGCATCTGAGTAATATTCCACTGTGCAAATGGACCACATTTTTCATTATCTATTCCCAGTGGATAGATATCAGGCTGTTTCCAGTTCTTCCTCTATTATGAATAGAGGAGCAGTGGATATGAATAAGGAAGGATCTCTGTAGTAAGATGCAGGATCCTTGGAGTATATGCCCAGTGTTGTAAGGCTGGTTATTGTAGACAGATTTTTCAGCTTTTTGAGAAACCCCTTCACTGATTTCCGTAATGGCTGTAACAATTTGTAGTCTTACTAGCAATGAAAAAATGTCCCCTTTCCCCAGTGTCCTTGCCATCATGTGCTGTCATTTGTCTTTTGACCTATTGCCTTATAGCCATTCTGACTCGTAGAAGAGAAATCTTCCAAGTAGTTTTAATGTGCATTTCCCTGTGGCTAATGGTATTGGCCATTTTAAAGTGTTTCTCAGACATCTGTGTTTCACAGTTTTTATGCCCCATTTGAAAACTCGAGTACTTGTTTTCTTGATGTTCAGTATAATCCCAACTCAGTTCTTCATAGAGTTAGAAAGAGCAATTCTCAAATTCATCTGGAATAACAAAAAACCCAGGATAGCTAAAACTATTCTCAAGAACAAAAGAAATTCTGGGAGAATCAGTATCCCTGACCTCAAGAATACTACAGAGCAATAGTGTTAAAAACTGCATGGTATTGGTACAGTGACAGGCAGGCAGATCAATGGAACAGGATTGAAGATCCAGAAATGGACCCACACACCTATGGCCACTTGATCCTCGACAAAGGGGCTGAAAACATCCAATGGAAAAAAGATAGCCTTTTCAACAAATGGCGCTGGTTCAACTGGAGGTCAGCATGCAGAAGAATGCCAATTAATCCATTCTTATCTGCTTGTACTAAGCTCAACTCCAAATGGATCAAGGACCTCCACATAAAGCCAGACACTCTGAAGCTAATAGAAAAGAAACTGGGGAAGACCCTTGGGGTCATCAATACAGGGGGAAAGTTCCTGAATAGAACACCAATAGTGTATGCTCTAAGATCAGGAATTGACAAATGGGACCTCATAAAATTACAAAGTTTCTGTAAAGCAAAGGACACCATCAAAAGAACAAATTGGCAAGCAACAAATTGGGAAAAAAATTTTCACCAACCCTACATCTGACAGAGGGCTAATATCCAATATATACAAAGAACTCAAGAAGTTAGACTCCAGAAAACCAAATAACCCTATTAAAAATGGGGTACAGAGCTAAACAAAGAATTTTCACCCAAAGAACTTCAGATGGTTTTAAGGTGCTGAGAAGCACCTTTAAAAATGCTCAACATTATTAGTCATTAGGGAAATGCAAATCAAAACAACCCTGAGATTTTACCTTACACCAGTCAAAATGGCTAAGATTAAAAACTCAGGAGACAGCAAGTGTTGGCAAGGATGTGGAGAAAGAGAAACACTCCTCCATTGCTGGTGGGATGCAAATTGGTACAGCCACTCTGGAAATCAGTCTGGCGGTTCCTCAGAAAATTGGGCACATCACTTCCGGAGGATCTGCTATACCACTCCTGGGCATATACCCAGAGGATTCCTCGGCATGTAATAAGGATACGTGCTCCACTGTGTTCATAGCAGCTCTATTTATAATAGCCAGAATGGAGGAATGGATACAAAAAATGTGGTATATATATATATATATATATATATATATATATATATATATATACACACACACACACACACACATACACACACACAATGGAGTACTATTCAGCCATTAGAAACAATGAATTCATGAAATTCTTAGGCAAATGGATGGAGCTGGAGAACATCATACTAAGTAAGGTAACCCATTCTCAAAAGATCAATCACGGTATGTACTCACAGGAGACATGCCATCATAAGTGGATATTAACCTAGAAAACTGGAATACCCAAAACATAATCCACACATCAAATGATGTCCAAGAAGAATGGAGGAGTGGCCCCTGGTTATGGAAAGACTCGGTGTAATAGTATAGGACAATACCAGAACAGAGAAGTGGGAAGGGGTGGATGGGGGAATAGGGAGAGGGAAGAGGGCTTATGGGACTTTTGCGGAGTGGGAAGCCAGAAAAGGGGAAATCATTTGAAATGTAAATAAAAATATATTGAATTAAAAAAAAGAAACTAACCCTTTATTATATATATAATTGATATATTACTCAGTGGTCTATGGCTATGAAGATATACTATAACCACTGCAACTCTTGTAAAGGAAAGAATTTCAGTTTCAGAGGTTTAGTCCATTGTCATCATGGCAGGAGACATGCCATCATGTGGGCAGACATAGTGATGGAGAAGGAGCTGAGAGTTCTGTATCTGTATTCACAGCCAGCGAGGAGAACAGCACTAGGCCTGACTTGAGCATTTGAAAGCCCAAAGTCCACCACCACTGACACACTTCCTCCAATAAGACCACACTTACTCCAACTAGGACACTTGTCCTAATCCTTGTCAAGTAAAGCCACTCCCAAATGACCCAGCATTCAAATATCTAAGGCTATGCAAGCTATTCCTATTCAAACCACCACAGATGGTAAAGATTTTTTCCTATTCTGTAGGCTGCTGCTTTCTTTGAAGGGTGGTGTCCTTTGCTTCAACTAGATATTATATATCATCAAGTAAAACCTCCACTAACAGAAATGGGCTACATCTTGTTGAGTTGTTGGCCAAAGGGGGCTCATAGACCCCTCCCACCTCAAACACCACAAACTATTTGTAAAGCTATTTATTGGTCATTTAATATAACCTGACAGTAAGGTCCTATTGATGAAGGCACAGTTTCCTTTGCCATTGAACAAGGAGAAATTGAGCATCATTGATAGGAACAAGTATTCCTGGAGCTAGAAGGTACGTTTCACTCTACTGGAGGAGAAAAATCATCATCACTCAGTTACACACCCTGCAATCTACAACTGTGGCCTGTCTGCAAAACATGCTGGTGCAACTGTGGTACAAATGTTTTTGGAGTAACCAATCATGTTTTAAAAATTGAATTTAAGGTTCACACCATGAGATGAAACCTATATCTGACATTGTTAAAGTGGCCAATAACCTGAGACTATATAGGTTATCCATCCTAAGTGAAGACCTACTACAATTATTTGGCCAAACAAATACAGCAATGAAATGTTTCCTAATGCTATAATGTATATCATTCAACCTTCATCAGAGAAACTTCTTGTGCTAGATAGTAATTAACAGAGAGACCCACAACTGGACAACAGTTAGAGAGTAAGAGTCTATGAAACACTCAGCATTAAATGGAATTCCTTTATCAAAACCCTCCCCTCAAGACTCAGGGATCTATATCAAAGAGGAGGCAGAAAGACCTTAAGAGCCAGAAGTGATGGATAACTCTAAGGAAGCAGAGTCATCCAGACACAACAGGACTGATGCACATATGAACTCATAGAGACTGTATTAGCATACACAAGACCTGCACAAATTCAGACAGAAATGATCCCAGAGCTGAGAGAGGGGAGTGGATACAGAATCCCACCCCTTACTAAGATGTTCTTCACAATTGATGACTGCCGGGAAAAGAGAATCAGCACCACAGCGACACCGGGCATCCTCACCGCAGTCCAGGGCAAGCCCCATACTAGGAACAATTGGCCAACACAAATCAAACTTCATGGCTTTGTGTGCTTCTTGTTTTGTTTTTGTCTTATTGGGTGTTTTGTTTCTTTTTGGAGAGAGAGGAAGAGGGAGAACATGAAGTTAGGTGGATAACGAGGCAGACAGAATCTGGTAGAAGTTGCCGGAGGGAAAAGAATATGATCAAAATATATTGTATAAAAGTTTTAAATACAAATAATTAATTTTAAAAAGCATAGTGTGACTGTCCTTCTTTACATGGTATGATTTATTTATTTCTGATGGGGACTAGTTTTCATGGGGTTCATTGTCAGATGCACATCTGTAATAACCTAGGTTGGATCATTGGTTCTCTGCAGAACCAATAATTGTCTTCAGAGAATAACTTTCTATAGCATGCCCTGAAAAATACTGAGGAAGAAAAGGTTGCAAGATGTAGCCACATTGGGCATAATATAATGTAACTACTGTAAAATTTTGTGCTTATGTTCTGAATCCTTTACTTAAAAACCCATTCCTCTTAGTTTCTTCTGTGCCTCCTGGGACAGGGTAATAACCACTTGTACTTTGCTTTCTTTCTTTATGAAATAAGGAGAACAGTCTGTTGCCTTGAGTGCCTGTGAAAATGATTTGGAATCAAGTGTGCAGGAACTAAGGAGGACATGTTTCTGGCTCATAATATATGAGAAGTCAGCTTAGTGGAGTTTCCTAGCAGTCTTAGTTAAGGTTTCTATTACTGTGAAGAGACACTATACCCATGGTAACTCTTATAACTGGGGCTGGCTTAGACCTTTGGAGGTTTAGTCCATTGTCATCATGGTGGGAAGCATGGTAGCTCACAGGGAGACATGGTGCTGGAGAGGCAGTTGAGAGTTCTACATCTGAATCCATAAACAGCAGGAAGGGAACAACACTGGGCCTGACTTAGCATTTGATACCCCCAAGCCCACTCCCAGTGACATATTTCCTCCCACCCAATAGTGTCACTTCCTTTGATCCTGTGGAGCCTCTTTTTTTATTCAAACCACTATATTAACCAAGCTTGAAATATATTTGCATTTTCAAAAACATAAGATTTTAAAAGTTATCTTAATGATAAGTACATGGTGTATCCATACAGGATGCTTGGTCCTAAAGAGTCCAGAAGAAAGTGCAGGATTCCCCTGGAGCTGGAGTTACAGGTGGTTATAAGCTGACAAACTGGGTGCTGGGAACCAACCTTTGGTCCTCTCAAAGACTAGCAAATGCTTTTAGTTGCTGAGCCATCTCTCCAGCCTCTGTCCTTGCAGCTTAGTTACATAGTGATCCTGTGAGTTCTGTGAATTTCTGATAGTTTGTCACAAAGTCACCCTCCCAAGATTCGCCAGTTACACTGTTGCAAGAGGTCAGGGTTCCCAAAGTCCTTACACATAGCTCTTTATCTTGCTTCAATGTATAGCCATAGTTTTCCAATTTCTCAAGAAATCCAAATGTAGGGACAATGAAACCCTTGCCAACCAAGGCTAATTACTTGTGATTAAGCTGTCAGAGACAAGTTGGGGGTTACACAAGACTTGATGTTCTTATTTAAAGCTTGCCTTTGGTTTTCAATTTTGGAACCACAAGAATACTCTAATACCAACATTTGCATTTGACCCATAATCTCCCCTTTGTTTGGAGATCTGTAAAACTAAGTGATGGCTAATTTTAGAAATACCGTATCACAGAACCACCTTTTCCATGGGTCATGATTATAATTTAAAATGCAGTCAGAACACAACCTGACTTACCCACTGTTATTTAATCCAAGGGTCAGCACACATTTTTTAAAGGGTCAGATAATAAATATTTTCAGTTTTCCATCAGCTCTATCACTGCAGAACAAAATGCGTATAGGCTGTATATGAATGATTTGGCAAAGTTGTATCTCCATAGAAATTCATTCATAGAATACATTCATTACAAAACCTACTTAGAGGTTTTAGTTTATGAACCGGGGCTCCACTTGGTACTCTGTGCACTTAAGCATTGTAAAAACCAAAGCAAAACAACAGAACAACAACAAAGGATTCCACAGTAGATTAATCAGCTTTCTGTCTCTTATAACAAAGGCCCTGAGTATAGGGCAATACCAGAACAGGGAAGTGGGAAGGGGTGGATGGAGGAACAGGGGGAGGAAAGAGGGCTTATGGGACTTTCGGGGAGTGGGGAGCCAGGAAAGGGGAAATCATTTGAAATGTAAATAAAAATATATTGAATAAAAAAAATAAAAAATAAATTAAATTAAAAAATATTGGGATAAAACTTTATCATTGTAATTTGGCATTATGTAATTGGGAGTTTCCATATACATAAATATATTTGGTTAACTAAAAAAAAAAAAAAAAAAAAAAAAAAAAAAAAAAAAAAAAAAGAAAGGTTTATTTGTGCTCAGTTTTAGAGGTATCAGTCCATGGTAACTTATCTAATCCTTGTTCTGGGCCCTGAAGGCAGTCAATCACAGCAGGAACACATATGCATGGAAGAAAAGAAAAGGAAGGTCCTTGGGTTTAACTCTTTCAAGGTCATGGCCTTTCTCCAAATGACCTAAGACCTCCATGAGACTCCACCTGTTAAGAGACAGAGCTGAAGATCAAATCCACATGGGAGAACATCTAGTTGTAAGCAACAGCACTCTAATTCAAAGTCAAAACAAAAGTCCTATGACTCTCAATTTGGCCTTGCTATTTTCATTAATTCATTAATGTTTTTACATATAATATGTAAGATGCCTGATATGGAAAGAAGTTCCTCTATCATTATTTTAATTGATTGATTGATTGATTAATTGATTGATTATGTGCATTTATATGTGTGAATGTGTAGGTACATGTGTGGGCATGCAAGTACCATGTCACATGTGTAGAGTTCAGAGGACAATGAATTGGTTCTTTCCTCCCTCAATGTGGATTCTGAGGATAGACTTGAGGTCAGACTGGGTGGCAAGAGCCTTTACCCACAGAGCCATCTTGCCAGGCCCCGTCTTTATTTTTAATGTTACTTTCTGTAATACTTAGGACTATTTCCTACAATGACCAGAAACACTGTAGAAGGAAAACCCTAAATATCATTTAAAAATTCATTATTTTTGGAAACTTACACAAGGAAGCCACAGAGAGTTTATTTACCCCAACAGACCTCAGAGCCAGCGATTGAAAATGTGAATTCTTGTTGGACCACCCAGGGTCAAGTTTTGGCTCCATAATTTTTGTGACCTTGAATGAGTTCTTAATCATTCAGTGCCTCAGTCTTCCGTGTATAAAATGGGGGAGTTTATCAGCATTATGTTTTATGGCTATGGTGGTAATTAAATCATATAACCAGTATAATACGATAACCAGGATGCTTAGTAACATTCAACAAATGCAGTGATTGGAGTGACTACTTCTGCTCTTTTCTTCTCCCCAGAGAAGGCCAACTTACCTGGTACTTGCTCCCATCATTCTCAAGATAATATGTTCTGAACACCAAGAGGGCCATCTCAACAGGCCATGCTCTCATTATCCTCAGCTGTAGCTTCAATGTGTTAGACCTACCCAGGAGGGCAAGATGGTCCTCCAGCAAAAGAAAGAAAGAAAGAGAAAAAGAGAGAGAAAGAGAGAGAGAGAGAGAGAGAGAGAGAGAGAGAGAGAGAGAGAGAGAGAGAGAGGAGAAGAGTGGAGAGGAGAGGACAGGGGAGGACAGGAGAAGAGAGGAAAGGAGAGGAGGGGAGAAGAAAATAAAGTTAAAGTTTGGAATAATTTTGCCATGATCTTTTGAATGCCTCTCAAACTCGAGCTACGTTTTTTGGGGTAGATTTCATCTCTCCTGGGATTTTTCCAAGGCAGTTAAATGAAACATTAGAAGGTTTATGAGAATGTTAGCACAATTCCATTTAGATTCCACACATCATACTTAAAGAAAAAAGTGTTTGGTGCCTATTCTCTTTTTCTTTAATTAAATTTTTTTATACTTCAGATTTTATCCCCCTCCTGGTCCACCCTCTGACTGTTCCACATCCCATACCTCCACTCCCCCACATTTCTACAAGGATGTCTCCACCCCTACCCCAACATACCCCTCCACTCCCTGAGGCCTCCAGTCTCTTGAGGGTGAACCCAGACCCAGCAGTCCTCTGCTGTATATGTGTTTGGGGGCTTCATATCAGCTGGTGTATGCTGCCTGGTTGATGGTCCAGTGTCTAAGAGATCTTGGGGGTCCAGGTTAGTTGAGCCTGCTGGTCTTCTTCCAGGGTCTCCCTCCTCCTCAGTTTCTTCTAGCTTTCCCCTAATTCAACCACAGTGGTCAGCAGCTCCTGTCCATTGGTTGAGTGTAAATATTCACCTCTGACTCTTTTAGCTGCTTGTTGGGTCTTTCAGAGGGCAGTCATGCTAGGTCCCTTTTTGTGAGCACTCTACAGCTTCAGTAATAGTGTCAGGCCTTGGGACCTGCTCTTAAGCTGGATCCCACTTTGGGCCTGTCGCTGGACTCCCTTTTCCTCAGCCTCTTCTCCATTTTTGTCCCTGTGGTTCTTTCAGACAGGAACAATTATGGGTCAAGGTTTTTGCCTTTTTCTTTCTTTCTCCTTTCCTTTTTGACTTCCTTTCATTTTCACTCTGTCACACTTGCTGAGCATACATTTGTAGCTAGAATCAATGTCTCTCATATTTGCTCACTCAGTGACCTCTGACTGAAGACCAAGAAATCATCCACTTCCTACTCTCTGATTTTCCAGCCATCACCATGCTTTGTAGACAAAGCCAGGGTGGATCCTCAAATAAAGGGTTTTGTAAAACACACTATCAAGGAACATTTCTGCTTTGCTGCTTAAATGATTCTTAAATTCACGGCTATGTGCAAATACGCTTGAAAACCATGAAGCAGGAGGAAATTGTGTGTATAATATCTATGTAGCACCAGTCAGGTTCTAAGATATCATTGTCCAGTTGAGCTATGAGCAGAATGAAAATAATCTCTCTTTGTGCTAACAAACAGAGTAGCCGTAAGCTCCATGTAGCTACTGACCACTTAAACTGTGGCTGAATGATGTAGGAACTAAAGACTTAATTTATTTTAATTTAATTTGAACACATCAAGTCTGGTCATTGCTTATAGTGAAATGATACAACATATTGCAGATATAATTCCTATGTATTCATGTTTGTACCTGTGTATTTTAATTGTATGTGAGTGTGTCTGTATGTGTGGATATAAGTGTAGATATCTGAAGACAATTTGGGTGTTATTCCTTAGGCTCTTATCTTTTGGGGGAAGCAGAGTCTGTCACTGGCATTGAGTTTGTTAAATAGGCTAGGTTTGTTGGTCATTGGGATTCAGATTTCCACGTGTCCATATCTACCAGTACTGGGATTACAACTGCATTGCCACCCTGCCTGGGTTTTGGTATGCAGGTTCCTGGGATTGAATTAAGATCCCTTGCATCCGAGAAAAGCACTTTATCAATCGAGTTATCTTTCCATAGTGAAGGATATAATTCTCCAAGACAAGAGATAAATCATCTAACCTTGTCAAAGCAAGTGATGCACGCTCAACTTCTGATCTTATAAATGAGAGCAGACTCTCAGAGATGCGCTGGATCTGAGACCTAGTATGTGGCATGTGGCTGGGCAGTGATTTATTTTGTTCTTTCTAGGATGCTCCATCCAGGAGCTTTTCCTTCATAACAAATGGGATGGCACTATGCTGCAGTGTGATGCTACTCATCTGAAATATAGCAGAATAGCAATTAACTGCCTGATTTGCAAGTAAAATCTTTGTAACCCCTTCTCTCCAGCAAACAAGAGTCTGGCTTTTTTGTCTATGGAAATGGCCTGCTATTTCTTAGCCCCTGAAGACACTGTAGACACGTGTTATTACTATTTTTTTTTCATTCTTTTCGCTGAGACATTCGGCCATGACCTCAAAAGAACTGTCCCATATCACAGCGAGCTGGTAGTTTAGGGCAGCCTCCCATTTCTTCCAGCCAACTTATACCAAAGCGATTTCCCAACACATGTTTATAGATGTGCTCTCCTGAGCTCCACACAGAGAGAGCCGTTTTCCTTTTGAACAGCTTGCCTGGTTACATCTTGTAGTAATTTATCTGCGTGCTGCCTGCCAACTGCTTCGGAGGGGAAACATGTTTGATGCATAACAATAGATCATTTGGGGATAAATCAAATCCTTAATGAAGTCTTGCTTCTCGGCAGCCAGGCTTCTCTCTCAGAGGAGCCTCTCTGGGGGCAGAAGTGACTTAGGAAAGGGGAACATGGGTGCCCCATTCTGTGAAACAAGTCAATTCAGAGACGGTAGGTTTTCTCCAAGACAAGACTCACAACAGAGCATCCCTGGGGTCCTTTCTCATGGAGGCCGACTGAAACCACTGAAGTTGGATTGGAGTCTAGAGCCTGGAGACTGTTCAGCTTAGACCTATGTTTGGAAGAAATGAGAGATCTCTTTTGCCCAAAGCCTCACACTCTCCTTGGAGGGATGCCATGACCGCCCACACACCCTTGTCTTTCCCAGTTCCTGTAGAGAAAAAGGAAAGTTACAAGGAGATAGAAAGTGAGAAGAGAGGAAGGGAAAGAGAACGAGAAGGCTAGAACCCACAGTCTAAAAGAAAACAGGGGAAAGACGTGAGAGAACAGAGGGGAGACCTTACGCAAGAGGGATGGGAGCGGGAAGCAAAACGAGCTAGATGCCAACTAAAGCCATATGCACCGCAAACACTGTTACTCCTTGTATAGCAAAGTGAACCTTTGCTATATGCTACATACAACGTGCCAGACTCCTAGGAACCACTCGATACCCAGACACCTTAAGAAAGCAGAGCTGGATCCCTGCAAAGCCCTTGTTCTGAGACTATGCAGCACACAGGTGCTACTAAGGAAGAGACTCATCACTCTTCTAAGCACTTCAGTCCGGATCTCTAGAAGCCGTGGAGTGGAGGGGCTGAATGGAGGTGGGGGTTGGGGAGCAGGGGTGGGTGGGTGGGAAGGCACCGTGGGAGAGTCAGAATACCTGATATTAAATGTTTAATCGTATCAGCCTGTCCTCATTTGAGGACATGCATCACCCATAGACATGCTGAAATGCCAAGTAAAACACAGATTATGCTTTGAGCTTGCACTCGTGAACTCCCCATGGGAGCCTTGCAGGGCCTGGTATATGTTTTTTGCTGAATTGGGGGTATGTTTGAAGCGAAGTTCTGCGATTGTTTTCTAAGGAGAAGAATGAGCTGTGCTAGTGATTTTTCTTGAGTGACTGAGGAACTCTTTCATCAAGTCCTCCCTTTCCCCCAGTCTTCTCTGGCTCCCTCTGCCTCCAGGACTCAGTCCAAACCCTCTGTCCTGAAATCCAAGGCCTTCCACAGACTGGCTCCAGAGAGCCTTATCACAGTGTTTTTCCACCGCTCCGCTGTGAGCTATCAATCCCGTAGAGCTTGTAGGCTTGAATCCCCTCTCCCCAGACTCAGGCACGCTGCTTTTGGAAAGGTCAGGGTGGGGGGGGGGGGTCCTGAATCTATAGATTTCTTTTTTAACCTGAGAGGTTCTTGCTGTCCTCCCACCATCTGTTAAATCTTAAAAACAGAAAGGGTGGGGGAGCATCGAAGCCCCACGGCAAGGAAGCTTCTTGGAACGATTCCAGGCAAGACGACTTGCGTGTCTACCTTTATTCTTTCCACTCTAGGTGGAGGCGAAAAGCTGTCTCTCAGGTGTGTGCCTAGAACCCGGTAGGGGGGACAATTGTCACTCTCCCACTGGTCATCCAGTTCCTTTCTCTCCAGTTTTGCTGTATCCTCTCTTCATGCAAATTAGCAGTGTCCATTTGTCCATGACTCTATGTAAATTTCTCTCTTATTGTTCCTTCTCATTCGCTAAGAATCTGGTTTATTAAGCTAACCCCTTCCGGGTAAAAGACGGAGTTTTCTTTTTTCTCCCATGGATTCTAAGGATTGGCACATGCAGTCAATTTCATGTTCCTGTTATGCTACAGTGATACATGGATTTCTAGACAGAATGTCTTCACCATTAAAAGGTTCTCAAGTTTTTGTCCAGCTTTGTCGCTTATATCAAGGGTGCAGTGGAGCACTAAAACAACTAATAAAATACATCTCATAAGCCCGTGTAGCTCCCTGGGTATAATGAATATTTTAGACATCTTTGGTTTCCTCTTGGTCTCCACTATGTAGAGGACATACTGATGGCACTCCATAAACTCTTTATTCTCAAGTGACATTTTCTTTCATGTGTGAGGTTCTCTTAAAACTTAGAGCATTATTTCTTTAAGAAGGACAGACACAAGACCTGGTTCTCCTTAACTCACAAATGTCCAAGGATTGGGATCTAAGTCCAACCGGTTATATGGGAGCTAAGACTGAGAGTGAACCCCAGCCTTGCAGGGTAAGCCTAGTGTTTGATTACTACTTCTCTGTGTGCTTGCGTTCCATTCACTGCAGACATTCCCCACGGCTGAGCTTGCACGGCCATTTGACTTATGGTGCTGTTAAAGTGTGTTTCGCAGTCTCTGCAGTTTTCTCCCTCTCTAGCTGGAAACAGTGGCTCCGTTTTATAATTCCAATATTCGGAGCAAAGAATGTGTTACCACGGCTCAACTTTCCCTTACCAGGCGCAGATTCCCTGGCAAGCTTTGGGGTCACCGTTAGATCAGGTGACGGCCATAGTGAAGTCACAGGGATACGATGACACCAGCACATCCCACCATTGGAGCTGAGGCCTTGTATCATTCCCCTTTATTACATGTGTTTATGAAGACAGACACTTTCCTAGCAGTATAAGAAACACAAATTTCTGGAAGAGTCAGACAAGCAATACAATGCAAGACACTGGAAATGTGGTGCCAACAAATGTGAATGTAAAAGGGCTGTCTGATGTTTCAGTCTATAAAGAGAACCCCTAAGTATGGATCTGAATGGGAAGTGTTGAGTTTTAATCAACTGACCTGTGGACTATCTTATGCTTTTAGGCTGCTGTTTTTCAGGCTCTGCTTTCAAATGGGAAGTATAAGGATTGATTTCTCAAAGTAGTAACATAAATGGCATGAATAATGCTACTGATTTCCCTTTACTATAGTTGTTTACAGGCACACTAGGCCTTTTCTCCGGGTATCAGTTGGTTGATTCATTTACATAAGGTACCCACCTAGGAGGAATTCACTTAGGGGTGTTTGAAGATTAGCATTTTCATCTGTCTTACTTCAGAACTTCTCTTAACTTCTTGTCCAAGTTCACAGACTTCTTCTATATCGTCTCAGTTGTAAGAAGGCAAGGCTGGGTCTGGGTGGGGGATTGGGGGCAGATTTTAGTTTGAGGCTTCAGAAAAGGTCACATTGGGGAGATGATTCGTTGGTAATGACCTTCTCCAGTTGCTTAAAGACCACCCAAGGCCTTTGGCTTGAAGATGGAGCCAAGAGCAAGTAAGACCATGGTAATCAAGAGAAACCAAACCTCAGGCCCGGGGAGCCATAGCACAAGAACTTTACAAGGCTGGTCACAAAAGGCAGAACAAACAGGCATGTATATGTTATTGGGGAGATGGTGGGGAGATGGAGGGTGGAAATACTTTATCACCAGCTTAGTATGTCTATCACAGGACTGAGCATGCTCACTGACAATTAGCCCTGAAGTTCAGTCGTTAGTCCAGGTTTTCAGACAGTGAGTCTTGGCTATTCGTCCCTGTCAAGAATCATGTGACTTGACAGGGTTGAGCGGTACTTGAGTGTCTCTCCAAAGGGAAGGTTAATACAACTCAAGAGTTATCATCTTCAGAATACATAGTTTTGGAAGAATTGATGTCACAGCCATTGGCCAAACACTGATTTTATACTATATGGTTGGGAAAAAGTGACTCCCTGGGTGCCATTCCTGGTCATATGGCAGAGGTGAACAAAAGGGCCAGTGTGGAAGAACCTGTGGCTATGCTAGTTTTTCTTGATTAACATTATGTGTGCATGTGTGTGTGTGTGTGTGTGTATGTGTGTGTGATATGTGTGTGAGAGAGAAACAGACAGAAAGATAGACACACACAGAGACAGAGACATACATATATACATACATACAGACAGATAGACAGACAGACAAAAAGATGCACATGGTAGAGGACAGGGCAAACATACACTTATGCATATGTTTTAAGAAAATTCCATAAAGGAGACCTGAGTTACTATCACTCCCCCAATAACCACCCTACCCTCACGAATTTCAGAAAACACAAACCGTAGGAACTTCATGTGTTAACTATTGGCATGCTTGGCCCTCATTAGCTTTGGAACAGTTCCATCACCCCTACCTGAATATTGGCTAAAAATGCAGAGTCTTGGGCCAGAAGCAGACTTCCTGAGCCTACCATTTCTTAAGACCATCAGGTCATCCATGTCTACATCAGAACTCACACTGTTATGTGTGGTGGAGTAGCTGTTCCATACCGATCTAGAGAATTCTAGAAGTTAGCCAGTGAAGAAAGGTTGTGAGCTTTGGAAATTGTCTAACCTGTCAGTTCCAGGTGAGTTGCTGACAGAGAAGTTTCTTAATCTCTATAGCATCAGAACTCATTTGTAGCATGGAGTTAATGACCCCTGCCACATGGAGATACGCTGAAGATTGATGAAGTACTTAAGCACAGAACCCACCCACCCATCAATGGACATCTCACGATTCCTGGCACAGAACATAGGCTGAAATATTGTGATGACTGCAGACTTTGCAGGACATTGTCCAGGAAACGCCATTCTTAACCTTAAGGAATTTAAAGTCTAGAATGAGTCAAAACAAGCACATAAAAAGCTGAAGGAAATGAAAGACGATTATTACAAAGGATTCTTGCCTGAGCCACAGGTCCTATAAGAATTATGATTCTAAGAGTGGAAATAGTAAACATATTACAAAAATAGAGTAAGTAACTTATCCAAGTTCTTAGTGTATGCCAGACATTTATTGAACATTATCTCATTCTGTGTACTTGATTATATATGATATAGCTGTTATAAAAATGGTCTCTATTTCATATGTGAAATGTTTCTTTGCAAAGTTTTATTACAAAGAATGAAGAATTGAACGAGTGCCTACCCTATTTCTAAGTAGACATGCATCACCTTCATTCTACACAAAAGTCTATGACTGATGTTAACTACAAGTTTCTAAGAGTCAGAAGATTAAAACACCTTTCTAGAGACCACACAACGGTAAGCCAGGAAAGTCAAAAATTGTGTCCCATTTCTCAGAAATACTCACCTTACAGCTCTGATGTCTCAGAGAAAGAAATCTCTATATATAATCATTTCTGGTCTTCTTTTTCCATTTTTCCAGCAGGCACTGACCTGGGCATGTGTGTGATGTACAAACACAAGAATGAACATGACAAAGTTTCTGCTTCTGCAAACCTCATATTCTTGGCAGAGATATGATCACAAAGAGAAAGGGCCTGAAAATCACATTGAAATGGCTTCTTAGTACCTAGCAATGATTCTTGGCTCTAATAATTGGATGACTTTCCATAAATAGGCATTGTCTCATGGTCTAGCTATCAAATGCCCAAAGAGTGTGGCTAATGAACTGACCTTGGATTTTATAACACATTATGAGAAATGTAAAATAACTATATATATTCAATAATATTTGAGGGAACAAATATTCTCCAGATCTCATAGTACAACACATAAGAATCTTGCAGGCTAGGTTCTGTATTGAAAAAAAAATTTATGTGGGACATGCAGAAAATAAATAGTGATTTATGTGAAGGATGTGGAGAGGAACCTCTTGTCTAGGAGAACGAACTGACTTGGTACCTCTGCTCTCCCACCTCTGGGACTGAAAGACTTGGACTCAAAATATGAGGCCTGCACGCCAATGTCTTTATGGACAAAGACTTAATGACTAGATTCCATGCATCAGTGGCAGGGACATCATCTAAGATTCAGAAGACTCATCCTGGCACAAAGGGACAGTCCATTTCTGGCTCAATGACTGATTGAAACTTGGCATTCCCTGCCTGACAGAACAGAATTACACAGCTGTTTTCAATACATGTGAGATGCCAGTGTGTGTGTGTGTGTGTGTGTGTGTGTGTGTGTGTGTGTGTGTGAAAGCTTGTGTGTGCTTCTATGTGTTAAAGGAAGCACATTTTTATAAACAGAGGAGCTTCATTAAAACATTATTTTGGTAAATAACAATCTTCTAGGGAGAGGCGGCAAATAAGTGTCAGAGAAAATGACAGCCACATGCCATCTAAAGAAACAACGTAGATGGTGGCTTTTGCATGAAGGAGTTTAGAAGATTCGCAGAGTACCTGAGGAGAAGACTTTGGGCCAGACTCTTCCTGCCAACTTTCCCATTGACAACAGTCAGGGCTGATGGACAACAAAGGCAGCAGACAGCCATAGCTCTCCACATCACACACCCTCCAAGGCAGTGGAATCTAAGGAAACAACTGATCTAACTAATCTCAGAGGCCTCTTTTTGGTGTCTAGTGCGTAAGGACTCCCTCTCCGAATTCCTGCCCTCTGCATGACTTCCCTGTGAAATGCAATGACTGGGAGGACAAAAGGATCGGGTAAATGTAACTTTTTATCCAGGCTTGTTTGCAACCTTTTCCCAATTATACACATTTGCTTTTGACTTTGGCAGAGCTGAGTTTAAGAGGCTTTTGGTCGTTAATGGGCTGAAACAATGGGGCCCATGCATTTCTTCAGGGGGTAAGTTACTGGCTGAAGTGATTGGCTTACAGCATCTATTCTATCGAGCACGGTTTATTACATGAGAAATAAAGCACAAAATCCCACTGGCTGGTCTCCTGCCCTCTGTGTATAACAAGCTTCATGTAGAATTAGTTCATTAGGGACCACATAAGCTTGAAGAGCAGCAGAGGTGGAAAGTCCAGGCTGGGCTAGAGTTGGGTTGCTTTTATCTGACGGCAAGGAAGGATTGTATTATAAATTGTTGAGACAAAGAGAAATGGGTGGCAGGCAGAGACCCAGTTTTACAGTCCCAGGGATGGTGCTTCTTCGTCTCTGACCTTGTACCCATTACTCATCTGCCTGCACTTCAGGATTCTGATCCACAGGTGATGGGTGTTTTATCCCAACTCAGTTATGGAACAGAGGCACATTTCTTTATTCTACTACAATTCTTCATGGGCATTGTCTGGGCTCAGTGTTTATATTCCATTCTTCCTATATCATCTCTTGGTGACCTTAGTTCTTCTTATATCTATAGTCAGGCATCTATTTTTGTATCTCTAACACCAGCCCTGACTTTTCTCCCATGTTTTACTCTTGGAAGAAATTGGGAGACTAAACTCTCAAGATATATGGCTGTATAAAGAGGCTTACTGAACAGTTGCTAGCTGAGTATTTTGCTTTATGCAATTTATTATTCTCTTATCAAAACTCACCTAGGTTATACCTCAGTTTTTAAAAGCAGACTACACATGGTATAAAAATAGAGCAAAGAATGTAAGTTAACTGTGTGATATGAATGAGTCATATACAACAATCAAACCCCAAAATGGTGATGATTAGGCTTCTGTAAAAATTGGAGACAACATATGGAAAACCTTGGCAGATCACCTGGCATTTGATAGAAATCTGTAAATAATAGCATTCTTTTATGTTGAATAATTATCAAGGTTTCTGTAGTTCCTTTATTCTCCTACTTTTAAAATACAGAACAGGGACTGGAGAGATGGCCCAGCAGTTAAGAGCACTGAATGCTCTTCCAGAAGTCTTGAGTTCAACTCCCAGCAACCACATGGTGGTTCTAAACCATCTGTAATGGAGTCAATGCTCTCTTCTGGTATGTCTGAAGACAGCTATAGTGTACTCATAAATAAAATATAAGATAAACAAATCTTTAAAACACACAACAAGAAATGTACTTTAAAAGCTGTCATGAAGGACAACAGAGATTAGAGAACTCGCCTAGAATATATTTGTAAGGTCCCACATTTGATCCCATAGAAAAGAAACATCTCATGTATAAATATTCTGGATGTGAAGCTGTTGAGATCAGAGATAAGTTTTTGGGGGAGATCCAAATAATTTTGAGTTATCCTAAAACTGTGAGGATGTGACAGAGACTTCTTCAGTTCTAAATAACATATACCATGATTAAGGCAGTAATATTTGTATCAAAAAATTATAATTCACATACAAATGTATAGAAATTAGAAGTACCATGTTCCATCCCACAAAACAGGGAGTAGACAAGGGTTTTTCTCCCCACTGGATCTGGGTGATTTTAGTTTACACAGTGATTCTGAAGTGCTCTGTCACTGTTAGTTTTAATGCTAAACAAGATTGAGCTTAGATCCATCTCCCTTTTGAAAGTTTCATCATAACTTAGGAAGTAATGTCATGGCCTTTCTTCATAGAGCACATCCGTAGTTTTTACAGCCACAAAATATGGTAAAGTGATGGAAAGATTCATGAGGAAGAAGTTTAAGGAAATGAAAAGTACAGAAGCAAGAGATGTCAGGACCACCTGGTCTGGGTAGATACAGTCTCTGTTTTCTCCCATCCTTCCCTGCATCTGCACCAGGGACAAATGCGTGTGCATCTGTGTAGGGGGTTAACTAATTTCTCCTGGCACAGAACTTCATAGAGCCCTGTTCTACCACTTAACCTATGTGATCAGCACAGGAAGATCAGAATTCATAATTTTGGAAGGGAGACAGAGACAAAGGCTACCTTTGGCTATGAGGAAACTGGTTTCTGTTATTTGTATTCTAAAATTCCTTTGGTAAGCTTACCCCACTCATTGACAAAGTTCCAAGTTGCAGGGTCAGGTCCTCACTAATGTATAGAAATGTATAGAGACTCAGATACGTTAGTGCTCTTAGCATAGAGGCTATGCATGTATGAGTTAAGTCCTTCCATGTTAATTACATTTCATCCACAAGATGGTATCACAAACTTTCCATTCAATGTAAAGCTGGCCTGTGATTCCAGTTTCCCGTAAATTACAGAAAGGTTGGTGTTGAATCCAAGCCAGGCTCTCTGGATATCATTCAGTATTTTTTTAAAAAATTGTGATGAATTGACTTGGAGAATATTTAGTACGGCTATAGCAAGGTGGGGATTCATCTGAAATAAAGAAAATCCAGCAATGTATTGCATTCCAGCTCCTTAAAGGCAATTTGAGAAGTGGGAATACTTTGGACCTCTAAAAACCACACACTAAGTATTGGATACTGACATTTTTCAAAAACACTACCTTAGTACATCATGCAAAAGACATTCAGGATGTCAAGTCCAATTAATCTTGGGTGAAATTTTGCACAGTAACAAAATTCCTTCCATGAAACTAGTTCAAGTGGGTTATAGGTGGCTTCCCCTCAAATCCAGGGGGAAAGTTAGAGCGTAGATGGCTATGAAATTTCCATGAGCTAAATGAGAGGGCAGCATCAGCAGATTGGCTTGCCTTCCGTCCGCTGTGTTCCTCTCCCTCCCCTTGCCCCATGCCAGAGGAGAGACGACACAGATGAGAAAAACATCTGGCCTCCTCTGTCTCTCTCCAACAGAGGGTCTTCTTTGAGGTTTAGGTCTCAGGCTTACTTTATTTCTTCAAACTCTCTTTAAAACGAGTAGCTCAACTGGGATTTCCTTTCATCTTGCTATATTATTTTCAAATTAAATTGGCTCTAATGTCCTGCAGCAGAGCTATGAAAGCAAGGCTCTAGGGTATCAGAGCGATTCCTCATTCTCTTGTCCAAAACAGCTGGGACAGGGAGTGGCAGATAATCCATGACCCGAAGCTGAGGTATGACAGTGGCAGAGGGACAAAAGGGGCGATCCTGCCTGTCTATTTTTCAGTGGGTTTCAGAATGGAGTTAAGATTCCTCAATGCTCCACACTCCAGATCCATCATAGATATACTTTCTACGAACCCTCCTGTCCTTCAGGACATCTGCTGCACCAAATTCCCCGTAAGGAACAATGAAAAATAGTAGGTGCGGTCCACATTTTCAGCACATAAGAATGTAAGGAATTATGAGAACTAGAGAGGGAGATGGAGCACAGACACAATGATCAAGTATGAGGTATGATAAGCACATTAAAAACTCACTTTTAACCTAAGGAACTGTGTGTCTGTCTTTCTCAGCACCAACTAGAAATACAAATTGAGTATATTTTCAGGGGGAGAAAACAGTCCAGAGCACATGCAACACTGAGCATTTGCTTTCAGACCATCCATAGAGTCAGAGCTGCTCTTGAACTCTTCTCCCCCATCCTGCCATCTCCTTCCCTTCTTATTTCTTCTTCCTCCTCCCATCCCTTCATATAACCCCTGTGGCATCTCAATGCCACCTGGCCTTGCTGGCCCTTATACTACTTCACAGCTTCAGGTTTCCAGAGATGTCAATGCTAGGCATTTTCAGAATAAATACTTACTAATATTTAACCCCTCATATATACCTTAAAGGCTTACTTATAGTTGACAACATCCTGTTGGGGAGGAAGGAAAGAAACCTCCTTTGGCTTCAGTTAAAATTGCATGTACTTAAGCAGACATAATGATGAGTCTTAATTTACAAAAAAAGATACACAGAGTTTTAGGGAAAGCAGAAGTCCCAAGCATAATCAAAGCTATATTCTAACTTACTCCTGACCATGTTTGAACTCTCCCTCCTTCCTTTCTTCCCTCCTTCCTTCCCTCCCTCCTTCCCTCCCTCCTTCCCTCCTTCCCTCCTTCCTTCCTTCCTTCCTTCCCTCCTTCCTTTCCTCCTTCCCTCCTTCCTTCTCTCCTTCCCTCCTTCCCTCCGTCCCTCCCTCCCTCCTTTCCTCCTTCCCTGCCTGCCTTTCCACTCTACCTTGTAATCTGTTTCTTCTTTTTTTTTTTTGCATTGGGTTATCATTTATTATGTTTCAAAAGGTTGCTCAATAGTTATTTCTAACATAATGTCTAATATACATGTGCCAGGCATGTGGAAGCTCTGTTTTGTTCCCATGCTGTTATGGTTTAATCTTATCTTAATTACTTTTCCTGTTGCTGCAATAAAACTCTGACAAAATCAGCTCAAGGGACTGTCTTGGGGTTTCTATTGCTGTGAGGAGACACCATGACCATAGCAACTCCTATAAAGAAAAACATTTAATTGGGGCTTGCTTAAGGTTTAGTCCATTCTCATCATGGTGGGCAACATGGTGTCACACAGGAAGACATGGTGCTGGAGGAGGAGCTGAGAGTTCTATATCTGGATCAGCAGGCAGCAGGAAGAGAATGCCACTTTGGGTCTATCTTGAGCATCTGAAACCTCAAAGTCCCACCCCTAGTGAGGTACTTGTTCAAACAAAACCACACCTCCTAATAGTGCCAATATCTATGGGACTATAGGGGCCATTTTTATTCTATCCACCACAGGGAGGTTTATTTCCATTCATAGTTTAAATTGTCCATTGTGGAGGGAAAATCAAGACTTTGGGAGCTTGAAGCAGCTTTTCTCATTGAATCCCCACTCAGAAGAGAGCAACCCTGTCAGAGAAGAGAAATGGGTGTACACGTGCTGATGTTCTGCTTACTCTCTCCAGTTTATCCAGAATTCCTACCCACAGAATGGTGCTACCCCCCAGCTGGAAGAGCTTTCTATCCCAATTAATGCAATGAAGAGAAGCACTCACAGGCCTGCTGAGAGGTCCTCTTCCAGGTGAGTCTAGATTTCTCTCAAACTGACAATAGTAGTCACGATCATGGTTATCAATTGCTTGATGATGGCTGAAGATGGAAAAATGAGTTATCTCAAAGACAGTGTTATCTCCTTGCCAATAAAAAGGGAAAATAATGAATTGAGGTACATTGTTAGCCTTGCATGAGTTTAACCATGCCTTCATACTCAGAAGCTGAGATTTTGGCTGACCAAAGGCAATTCCTGGAGCCCAGGCTAATGCTACAAGAGAAACAAGGCAGACAATAATCATGACCAATGGGCTGTTATTCACCTTCTAGAACTGGATTCTTTTTTCCACGGCAAAGAGTTCAGAAGTTCACGTTCAAAACCACAGCATGTGCTTGGTGTGAGTCACCTAGAAAGTCAGTGACCAACTGAACTACACTTAGACAAAGTTTCATGCATGGACAAGGCCCCGGTACTGGGGCCCTACACTGATGATTCCCACTTGACATTAATCTGTGTGGGAGACAGGAAGTAAATGCTCCATTGTCACTTAATGGAGCCCACTATGGGGGAGGCACAGTGGAGGGTACTGTGCCAGTTGTTAGCACAAATGTCAAGAGACTACACTTAGAGTACTGATCATAAGGCAGAGTTATTCATTCATTTTCAAGAATAAATAATTCATTTATAAGAATAGTTATAGTTTTGTAGATGCTTTTTGGAAGACAAGGCCAACTCTAAATTCTACTACCATTATTCTCTAATTTTAATGCCTACTTTTCAATATAACAATAAAACATAAAAGTTTGTCATAGGGTTTGAGGTGGTATGAGCAAACACAAATAGATTTCCATACAACTAACTTCTAACTCTGACCCTCTCCTGTACAAATTCTGAGGAGATGAGACAGGCAAACAATAGGGAAAAGTACAGACTGGCTTAAGCAGGTATTTGGATTCATTTGAGAACAGGAAGAGCTGGGTTAAAGTCCCAAGAAGAACAAACCGTAGTGTGCCTCTTGTCCCTTGGCTACCCATTAAATGGGAGGTCCAATTCAAACCAGTTGTTGGCACAAATGCCAAGGGACTCCTCTTAGAGTACTGATCCCAAGATAAAATTATTCATTCTCAAATATCTACTGACAGCCCTCTGCTAGGCACCAGGGAAAAGACCGTGAAGCAGAAGATTTCATATTTCATGAATGTTACAGCCAAACACAAGATGTAGAGTTTGTATTTAAATTAATCATCTTAAGAGAGTGTATCAGTGTGTGGTTGTTTCACTCTCCCAGGTTTCAAGTTGCTTGAATGACACATAGGAAGGGGAGCAATCACAATCAAGTACCAGTCTTCCAAGTAAGAAAACTGCTTGGAGCCTGATGCTCACTTGACTAAATGAACTTTCTAATGACGACTTCTTCATAGCTCTCAAGAGCATATTCATCTGAGACTAAGAGCCACCCAATAAGATGGATCTCAAGATCATTAAGATTCTTAGCCATGAACACCCAACTCCAGGCAATCTATGTACAGCTACCTTCTCCTTTCCTACCTGACCAGAAATCAGCACAATACTGTTAGTTGTCCCTACTGAGAAGGGACAATCACATTCATCAGTTCAAGGTCAGTTAGTTAAAGGAATAATTGTTGGGAAGGAACAAGATGCCAGCATGGTTGCTCTAGTGAGGATCCATCCATACAAAGTCAAGACTTGACTATGGGCATTGCAATTATGGTGGAAAGGCAGTCTACTTGTGCTCCACATTAAACATATAAAAGGAGACTTGAAGCATAAGAAAGAATATGAGATTTTTTTCTAGGCTTGAGGCATCTTTAACTCAGTATATTTTATTCAAGAGTAAATTTTATTACTTCATTGCTCTTCAGAGCTGAGTAACATTCCATTGTGTATTTTTTACCATAGTTTCCATATCCATTCATCTGTTAATAATGGATCTAGGTTGGATCCACATTCTAGCTATTGTGAACGAAACGGCAATGAACATGAAGGTCAAGCATCTCTCTCTGTAGCTGGGTATAAGGTCCTTTGGGCATATGCACGGGAGTGCTGTGGCCGGGCCATGGGGCAGTTCTGTGCTTAGTTTTTGAAAAATTTCCAGATGGACTTCTAAAGTATCTGCACTGGTGGATAAGGGTCTCCTGTTTGTCACAGTCACATCGTTTGTGGTTCCGATGACAGCTTTTCCAACTAGGGTGGAATGGAATCGTCAAGTTCTTTCCATTTACATTGCTGTGAATGCTAAAGTTGTTGGCCACATTTTAAAAGTGTTTCTTATTATTTGCATATCAATGTCTTGCTCAGTTCCATAGGATGCTTCTTAATTGACTTCCTTGTTTACTTAATTTTTGTTTTTTAGTTCTTTGTATGTTAAGGAAACCTAATCATCTGCCCGATGAATAGTTGGCAAAGATTTTTTTCCCATTCTGTGAGCTATGGATTAGCTTCATTTTTCTTTGTTGTACAGAAAGAACAGCTTTCTGATTTCCTAAAATCCCATTTGTTGATAGGCACTCTGACTTCCTACGCTACTTTAGTCCATTCAGAAAGTTTCTACAAACAGAAGCATGCTTCCTCTTCTTCCTCTAGCTGTTGCAGGATATCTGGTCTTATGTTAGGCCTTTATCTACTTGGAGTTCATTTTTGTGCTCAATAAGAGATAAGGATCAAGTTTCATTTTTCTATATGTTGAAGTAAAGTTGTCCAAAAATTATTAGTTGAAAATGCTGTCTCTTGTTCCAGGGTATATTTTTGGTACTTACTTTTGAACTTACGTGTCGGTTCTCCATCCTATTCCATTGATCTATGTGTCTGTTTTGTGCCAGTTCCATGATGTTTCTATGTCTCTGTAGTATAGTTTGTAATCAGGTATGGTGATGCCTCCTGTAATATTCTTTTTATTCAGGATTGCTTTGATTATACTGGCTTTCGTGCTTCTATTTAGTGTTTGGTTTTGTTCTATAAAAATTGTGTTGGAATTTTTATTGAGTATGCATTGAGTCTGAAGATTGCTTTCAGTATGATGATCATTTTCACAGTAGTTCTTTCAATCCTTGAGCATGGGAGGTCTTTCCAATATTCTAGTATCTTCCTCAGTTTCTTTCCTTAGTCTTAAGCTTTTCATTGTAGAGATCTTTTGTTTCCTTGGTTATGTTTATTCCCAGATGTTTTATGTGAGTGTGTGCATGTGCATGTACACATGTGTGTTTTTGTCATGTGGTTATTTCCTTGATTTATTTATCTTTAGTCTGTTAATTAATGGTTAATGAGAAAACAGTTGATATCTGTGTATTAGTTTTGCAACCTGCCACTTGGTGAAGATGTCTATCAGTAAGTTTTCTTGGAGGCATCTTTAACATTCCTTAAGGAAAGAATCAGACCATGTGCCAATATGACTGCCTTGATGTTATCCTTTCTTATTTTTATGCCTTTCTTCATGTCTGTTGTCTTTTTTGCTCTAGCTAAGACTTCAGGATTCATACTGAATAGAAGTGGAGAGAGAGTTACACTCTTGCCTTGTATATGATGTTAATCTTTAGTTAGCATGGTGTTAGCTATAGGTTTGTCATATTTAGCCTTTATGAGATAAGTCCTCTCCATCTCTATCCTCTCAATGACTTTTATCAAGAAGGGATGTTAGAGTTTGTCTAAGGCCTTTTCTATAACCAGATGATCATGTGATTTCTAACTTTGTTTACGTCTGTGATGGATATCATTTATTGAGTTATGTATGTTGAACTATCCTTTCATGTGTAGAATAAATTCAAACTTGGCTGTGCCGTGAATGGCTTTTTAAAAGATGAGCTTGAATCAGGCTGACCATGCTTCTATTGCAAAGTTTTATATCTATGCCCATCAGAGAGAGCAGCCTACAGTTTTCCTTTCTGCTGCCTTGTCTTTATCTGGTTTGGGTGTCAGGATTATACGGGTTTCATAAACAGATTTGGTTTGAGAGACTGTCTTCCTTTCATGTTTAATGAGTAGTAATGGTGCTGATTCTCTTTTGAAGTTCTGGTAGACTTCTTCCTTAAAGCTAGCTATCTGATTCTAGGATTTTTAGTTTCTTGGCTCTGTCATTCCATCTATCCTTTACTGGTCATGGATCTATTTAAACTGTTTCATATTGCTTTAATCTTGTTAATTTGTATGTACTTAGGAATCCATCTACTTTTTTTTTTTTTAGCTTTTCCAATTTTATAGACTATTGGGCTTTTAAAGTGTGACCTTAATGATATTCTGAATTTCTATGTAATCTCTTGTTGAGACACGTTCCATGGAGGAGGGGGAGTATTTCCTGTCTCGTACTATACTCCTGATTTGAGGCCCATGGCTGGGGACACCACAAACTCTAGGGTAAAATCTGATGTTGTTATTTTGATTACTGGTGATGCTGTCAGATGGCCATCTAGATATTTATGCTTATACTTACAGACTTTGGATGTTCTCAAATTTAGTTTCATAAGCCTCTTTGTATTGGGACAGTAGTCAGTGGAGAGAGATATGAACTGGTCAGATTACTGAAGATAAGAGACCAAGCACTCAACCCTACATGGGATGTTTACAGTAACCCTACCACCAACCTTACAACCTACAACATTACAACATTACCAACCCTGCATTACCAACACCAAGACTGAAGAAGATGAAAGAGTGTAAGGGCTGGAGGATGAGGAAGAACGCTGAGCAATGCTATCTGTGTTGGGCCACAGTGGTGAGAGAATTAACACACACCCTCACTAATGGAATACTGTGGTCTCCCAGAACCTGCTTGCTAGCAGACACTGAGAAACCATCAAACACATTAGTGGTCTTTTTATGCTTTTTGGCATTTTTTGAATTAACTTTGTTAATTGATGTTTTAACAAAAAAATGGTTTGTAACACATTGAGACAATTCATTCGACATTGAATTTATTTTAATTTTACTTCAAGGTTGTTTAAAATGATGGTTTGGCTAACTAAGTGGTTAACTGATGTTGATTTCTTTTTCCAGGGCCACATTTACCTCATGGCTAAAGTTTTATTTTTTTCTTGAATGAATTTTATTTAACTTAGTTCTAACTTGTGTGTTTGCTGTATATATATACACACACACACATATATATATATATATATATATATACTGGATATTTATATATATAATAATAAACATATATTTATATATATTTATATATAATAATAAATATATATTTATATATATATAAATTCAGTATATTCTTTATTTACATTTCAAGTGATTTTCCCTTTCCTGGATCCCCCTCCCCAAAAGTCCCATAAGCCCTCTTCCCTCCCCCTGTTCCCCAATCCACCCTTTCCCACTTCCCTGTCCTGGTATTCCCTGACACTGCTGCACTGAGCTTTTCCAGGTCTGGGGGGGCCACTCCTTCCTTCTTCTTGAGCACCATTTGATATATGCAGTGTGTCTTGGGTATTCCAAGCTTCTCGGCTAATATCCATTTATCAGTGAGTGCATACCATGAGTGTTCTTTTGAGACTTGGTTACCTCACTTAGGATGATGTTCTCCAATTCCATCTACTTGTCTAAGAATTTCATGAATTCATTGTTTCTGATAACTGAATAGTACTTCCTTGTTTATATATACTACATTTTCAGTATCTATTCCTCTGTTGAGGGACATGTGGGTTCTTGCCAGCTTTTAGCTATTTTTTTAATTAATTAATTAATTTACTTATTTATTTATTATTAAATCTTTTTTAAAAGATTTACTCATACAGTACACTGTAGCTGTCTTCAGATGCACCAGAAGAGGGCGTCAGATCTCATTACGGATGGTTGAGAGCCATCATGTGGTTGGCTGGGAATTGAATTCAGGACCTTTAGAAGAGCAGTCAGTGCTCTTAACTGCTGAGCCACCTCTCCAGCCCCAGCTTTTAGCTATTATAAACAGGGCTGCTATGAACATAGTGGAGCATGTATCCTTATTACATGCTGGGGAATCCTCTGGGTATATGCCCAGGAGTGGTATAGCGGGGTCCTCTGGAAGTATCATTCCCAGTTTTCTGAGGAACTGCTAGACTGACTTCCAGAGTGGTAGTACCAGCTTGCAACCCCACCAGCAGTGGAGGAGTGTTACTCTTTCCCCATATCCTCGCCAGCGCCTGTTTTCTCCTGACTTTTTGACCTTAGCCATTCTGACTGGTGTGAGGTGAAATCTCAGGGTTGTTTTGATTTGCATTTCCCTGATGACTAAGGACGTTGAACATTTCTTTAGGTGCTTCTCAGCCATTTGATATTCTTCAGGTGAAAATTCTTTGTTTATCTCTGTACCCCATTTTTAAAAGGGATATTTGGCTCTCTGGAGTCTACCTTCTTGAGTTCTTTGTATATCTTGGCTATAAGCCCTCTGTCAGATGTAGTGTTGGTAAAGATTTTTTCCCAATTTGTTGGTTGCCGTTTTGTCCTTTTGACAATGTCCTTTGCCTTACAGAAACTTTGTAGTTTTATGAGGTTCCATTTGTCAATTCTTGATCTTAGAGAATAAGCTATTGGTGTTCTGTTGAGGAAATTTCCCCCTGTGCCCATGTCCTCAAGGGTCTTCCCCAGTTTCTTTTCTATTAGTTTGAGTGTGTCTGGTCTTATGTGGAGGTTCTTGATCCACTTGGACTTGAACTAGGTGTGACTCTAATCAAACAAGTGAAAGATCTGTATAACAGGAACTTCAAGTCTTTGGAGAAAGAAATTGAAGACCTCAGAAGATGGAAAAATCTTCCTTGCTCTTGGATCTACAGATTCAGTGCAATCCCCATCAAAATCCCAACTCAATTCTTCATAGACTTAGAAAGAGCAATTGTCAAATTCATCTGGAATAACAAAAAGCAAACAAACAAACAAACAAAAAAACAAAACATGATAGCTAGCTAAAACTATTCTCAACAGTAAAAGAACTTCTGGGGGAATCAGTATCCCCAATCTCAAGCGATACTACAGAGCAATTGTATTAAAAACTGCATGGTATTGGTGCAGTGACAGGCAAGTAGACCAATGGAATAGAATTGAAGATCCAGAAATGAACCCACAGAATTATGGTCACTTGATCTTTGATAAAGGAGCTACAACCATCCAGTGGAAAAAAGATAGCCTCTTCAACAAATGGTATTGGTTCAACTGGAGGTCAGCATGCAAAAGAATGCAAATGGCTAAAGTTTTAATTTTAACAATTTTTAGTCACATTTTATAAAATCATAAGAGAGTATTCTTTATCAGTACACATAAATAGATGTTTTCTCATCATCTATATATGGAAAATATGTAGACTCAAAATTATTTTTGAGCATTTCTGCAGTCTTCATTAGTACCTGATTGGCAGTGTTCCCTCTCCCTCTTTTATAGCCAAGCCGTCCTCCTATGTCTCCTATGTCACTCCCAGCTCCATCTCACATAACTGGACTGTACTGACTGGCTTTGTGTGTCAACTTGACACAACCTGGAGTTATCACAGAGAAAGGAGCTTCAGTTGAGGAAATGCCTCCAAGAGATGTAGCTGTAAGGCATTTTCTCAATTAGTTATCAAGGGTAGGAGGGCCCATTGTGGGTGGTGCCATCCCTGGGTTGGTAGTCTGGGGTTCTCTAAGAGAGCAAGCTCCGAAAGTCAGGGGAAGCAAGCCAGTAAGGAACATCCCTCCATGGCCTCTGCTTCCATCAGCTTCTGCTTCCTGACCTGCTTGAGTTCCAGTCCTGACTTCCGTTTGTGATGAACAGCTGTGTGGAAGTGTAAAGCTCAATAAACCCTTTCCTCCCCAATTTGCTTCTTGGTCATGATTTTTGTGCAGGAATAGAAACTCCAACTAAGACATGGACTCTTTAAAAATTATCATTTTGTGAGTATATACATACTGGATAACTGGATAACTAATTAGGGGCCTCATTCATGGGGAAGAATGATTCTCCCTCTCTAGTGTTCATTATTTTTTTCTACAGTTTTTCACCTAATGGTAGGTCCTGGTAAGATTTCCCTCCTTTTCCTTGGCATGTCAATTGGTGTCATTGTTCTGGTCTCTTTAAGCATTTTACTGTTAAGATTTCATGGATGCAGCTTTCCTGTCATAACTAGAAGACATGGCTTTCCAATATACCCTGATCTTGTGAATCTTATAGTCTTTCTACCCCTCTTCTTAACCCAAGACATAGCAGGTTATAGTTATAGGCAGACAACAGAAAGTGGCATTCTGAAAAGGTGACAACTCTCATCTGTCTTATTTGAACAGAAAGCCTCTCAGAAAGGTACTTACATGGAAAAGAATCATAGTGCATGTATCCCCTTTCCTTCATGCTGCATACCTGCGCAAGGTGGCAGGAGTCCTGGTAGACAATGTGACTGAAATGTGTTAAAATTAGCAGAGGAGAAAGATGGAAAGAACCTGTCCCACTGGATTATACTGTGGGCCTCCTAGTATGAGACAAAAAAAATGTTATCTTCCTTAGGTCTGCACTATCTGAGTTTTAAATAGTTGCACACGTCCTTATCTGGGTGTTTGATTGAATTATCATTATCTCTGTCATGTCTTTATTTCCACTTTTACTTAAAAAATGTTCTCAGTTGTAGAGTAGGCTGTTGTATTTCTTTGCTTGGCAATTAAGGATGTGCTAGATGGCTATTTCTAGACAAAGGAAATTTTAATTATTTCTGTTGTAACCTCTGTTCTCTGACTTTCATATCCTTCATATTTACTTTGAGGCTCAACTGGGGTAGAGTTCATTTACACAGCTGATAGCCAGCCTTCATTCGGGACTGTTTCCTGGCCTCTTTGAAATTCAATGACTTGACCTCATACTATCTCTAAGATGCAGTTTGGGTCTTGCACATGATAACATGTAGCCTGACTTGACATGTCAGTGGAAATGTAACATACTCTTGTAATAAGTACCTGAGGTTGATTTATTCTCAGATAGCCAACTGTCCAAACCCTGTTCAAGTAAAAGAGACGAAAGTTATAACCAATAAGAGACAAGTCTGTGCCTCACATTTTTACCCTATATGCCATGTCCCATTCTCTATCTACAAATATAACTTTTTATGTTCTGGGGTCAGACATGATCAATCATTTCTGGTCTAGACTGTCACTCAATTCTAGAATATCAAAGCCAATAAAGTCTGCAAAGCTCTACTTACTGTATGTCTTTTTTTTTAACACCTATGTGCCTATGGAGGCCTAGTTCCTACCTCTGTCTTAGCTTCCTCATAAGTCCAAGCTGTGTGGCTTCCACTGTTGTCAGAACAGCTCCTTTTATTGCTGCTGCTGCTCTCCCCATGGTACTTGGCTTGTGAGAACATTCTCCCTCCAAAAACATGGACCAATTAAACACCAACCAAGCATTACTAAATTACTAAATCCTTGAACTTCCTGCCTGATTTCTTAAAGGAGCACATTTGAAAAGAACCTTGAAATACAGACCAGGGCTCAGATGAAGCAAGAAAAAAAAATCAGCCATCTCACTTCAAAACCTATAGTAGCCATTCTCAACCTGAGCATCTCAATCTCTTTGGAAGCTGAACGATCCTTTCTCAGGGTTTCAGTTATGAAGTAGCAAAAGAAAGAATTTTATGATCGGGGAGTCACTACAATATGAGGACAATATGTATTAAAGGGTTGCAGCATTAGAAAGGCTGAGAACCTTTGGCCTAGGGAAAGCTTAGCTGTCTAGTTTTCAGATTTAGGAAGAGTATGACATCACAGACCCAGAGAGCAGACAGGCTGAGGTTGGAGGAGGGGTGGTGGTGGTGGTTGTGAAATTCCACCCTCTCTTGTCCACACGTCCCTTCTGGAGACATGCCTATAGAGCAATGACTAATTTTTTTCACTCTGACTTACCCTCCTGACTGACGGGAAAATCTGTGAGAAATTACATCAGATTCTATACCTAAATCATGCACCAGTTCAGACCTAATGCCCTCCCTCTTCCCAGGTATATCACCATAATTGTTAGCTTTTACGTTAAAACTGAGTCCTATCACACATCAGCACACAGTTTTAAAGCATATTTTATAAGTTTCTCTTGTTATTTTAGAGTTAAGCCAGGAGACACTCTACTAAAGTGTATGGATTCGGCATCATTAATTTTTATTAGTCCGTTGAGAGTTTTTCACAATGTGTTTTGATGGGATCCGGCCTCCCCCAATTCCTCCCAGATTTACCATCCGCACTTACCCAACACCATGTCCCTTTTTGGACATTTTAAAGCTATCAAATCCAATTTGTGGTATTTGTATATTCCCAGATGTGTGGCTTTTTACTGACGCATGGTCTGTTTTCCGGTAACTTCACACGTACTAAAACAATCCCAGTTATCCATGTCCATGTGCTGTCGCCTATCAGGATGCTCCTGGGGCTTACTTCTGTGCACCTGGATTCCTTGGGGACCAATGTCAACTCAACTTCAATGACTGTGACAGTCAGCCGGTCTCCATGGAGGTCTATGTGTAGAGAGAAGAAACAACTCCCACTGGCTGCACGAGTAGTGGATTCACAGGGACACGCTGTGAGACCTTGAAGCCTCTTTGATGGTCAAAGCCTTGTCACAATGATGTAACTTGTGAAGACACTGTTGACAGCTATATTTGTCACCTCCGGCCTGGATACACAGGTGCACTATGTGAGATGGACATATATGAATACAGTAGCAACCCCTGCCAATTTGAGGGAATGTGCCTCAGAGAATGTATGTGGACACATTGCAGTCCTGCATTCCTCCTTCAGCTATGTTGGAGCCTCAGGCTATGTTCACATCTGTCTGTAGCCGCCAGCAGCTACATGTAAACCGGGTTACCTGTTGAGAGAATTTTGGGGTCATAGGGAAGAGCGGCGAAAAGAACGTACGGCCAAGTCAATGTTCACTGATCAAAGCCGTAAACTTTAATGGCGCCGGACCTTTTAACAGTTTGGGCAAACCCTCCCCCCAGACTCCAGGCTGAGTTCCGGTGGAAGTTGTCTAGCTTCTCTTGGAGGTCTTCGTCTTGACTGCTCCGGCAGCTGGGTGGGTCACCTGTTTAATTCAGGAATCCCTATACCAGGAAGAACAATGAACTTAACCTTTACTACGTGCACTCCACCCTAGGTGGAGCAGGATCCTGGCTAACTGGGAGAAGTTAACCTTGACCAAAGTCAAACTCTGACCAAGTGCAAGACTGCCCCAATATGGCTCTGTACATGTCCTCCCTTTTTTTATTAATTTGAACACGAGGAGGTAGAAAACAAGTGGATAAATATCCTTCATAAGAAGGCGGGCCTTAACCAGGAGGGGAAGCATTGACCGTAATTCCTCTTAAATATTGTATAACGTCTTTTTCAGAGGAGGGGTAATAGGCTCCCTTATTATTTTAAGGACAGCCTCTCGACGTTAACCCCTATGCAATTAGGTGTACTTCCTGGGGACTCAGAAGCAGAAATTCACCTCCCCATGTAGTGCTTTGCCTCGCACGTCTCGCTGGTACCCATGTTTGTTCATAAACAAACACACATAGATCTGAGTTCTATGTGGCTCCCTCTTTGGAGATCTACTTGTGTAAGTTTTGAAGCCAGGGGGGTCTGCAAGTGTCTTTAACAGACATGTAATCTCTCTATCCAGGTGAGCCTGGGTGGAGACAGCCAGTCTGCTTAACAGACAAGGTCAAGAGTTAAAGGTGGAATAGGATTAACTTGTCCCAGAAGTATCCAATTTAGTTGTAAATTAACAACTTTAAGGACCCAAGGCTTGGCCTCTGAGGTGGGAGAGGTAGCCTTGTGAATCAAGAATTAAGCTGTTACTTCTCAGGAAAAGTGGAGACTATATGTTAAATTAACACAGCTGGCTGAAGATTGTTAGCCATCCTCAAAATTGGAATCTTCAATATTGGAATTATTTTTAGACCAGTCTATGGTTGAGTCAGCTGAGCACAATAAGGAGAAGTCATTTTAACTCTTCTAATTAATTTTTCCTAAGCTAGCATAACAGTCTCCATGTTCTGTCCCACAAAGTCTAAAAGCTTGAAGCTAGGCAATTTATCTAACCTGGGACATTTAACAATTGAGGTAAGTCAAGAACATATACCCAATATAGCTCTTATGTTACCATGGTCTGGGCATTCAGCAAGCACAGTCAGCATATCTTCTGCCGCATTCTGTGGAAAAAACAGAGGACATGCCTTCTCCCCCAATATTAAATCAGGATCATGGCATATGTTAGTAAGTGAATTCCTTCATTTCACCTAGACATCAATATGTCTAATTACAAGATGTCATATACATTTAGCAAGGAGTTTCTTGGCATCTAAATTTTAAATTTTTTTTTTTTTTTAAAAACATGTAAGCATAATTTAAATTATATGCACAGGGACACAATTTCCCCTCTCTTCTTTCTTCCAAGAAGATATTGTTTTATTAATTTAAGTTGGAACACAAAGTATAAACCATAACATAGGCAATAACTATGTAATTATATAAAATATAGTTGCTTTTTCTGTTAGAGCAGTTGTAACTAGACAGCCTAAAAATGAATCATTAGTCACATGTACATATTTTTTTTATCTTTTAAATTAGAAATATGAATATCATTTATCTGTAATAACTAAGTCCTCTAGGATTAACACCATTACCTGATAGAGGTAGAAATTGAGGACATCAAGAACAAATCTTTACAATTTGATGTGCACAAAATATAAAATTATTTTAAATACCTAAAGGACAGTCATTTAGAGAATATATCCTTTGTTCTTAGAAATTTGAATCACATTTGTACAAACTGTAGAAATTAAGAATTAGCAGTATTAAAAATGGACCAATTTTAAGCAATTATAAACCATGAGCTATGTATATCTACTATTATTAAAAGCTTGACCTTTAACATCTTAAAAATAGCTGCTATAGCACCCAATTCAGGTATCTGTGTTGAAGCAGGGAGAAACTTAAAGGAATAAACATGTGATCTGATAGTATAAATTATCTTTTGGATAACAGTTATTAATTTTGCCTAAAAATGCTTGCCATGTAATAGACCAACCATTAATAATAAATTTGATTGTTGCTTGAAGCAAGGAACAAACGTTTCCTACCTTGAAAACAGAGGTTTAAGACCTTCTGTGGCAAGCTTAAAATGAGGTAAATATAAGATAAAGCCAATTAATATATCCTAACAACTTTTGAAAGCCATTTACCTAAAAATTCTAAAAGTCTATAGGAGCAAGGGCCTGTAACAAACATTCTATGAACATTATACACTGAAAATTTTAAGATCTTAACTTCTAGTATAAAAACAGAGACAAAACACTTTTTTTTTTTTTTTAAAGCCAAACACTCCTTAGGTGGGGCCTGTAAGGCAGAAACAATTTCTCAAAACTTCTTCACTAGCTTCCCCTGAGGCAGCTCTAAGCTTTGCATTAACTCAAATGTAAATTTTTTTATCTGCCCTAGGATCCACCTTGAGTCCTTGGCAAGGACATTGTATGAGATTCCTCAAATGTAAATATCTTCTAATCTGAGCCTTTTATCTAAGACCAGACCCAAACCTACAAGGACAATTTAAGGATTAAACAAAAGAAACCTGTAATTTCATGGTCAAAGGAACCTACTTGATATCAAATACATTTCTACAGAGATATCCTTTTTAATCTTGGAGGGTTAAATTTTGCTCTTACCATTGTAGCCTATAAACTTGTGGAAAAGTGGCAATGGGCCTCTAAAACCCATAGCTGTATCACTCTCAAAATTATCTTAATTACAAAATGTTAACAATTACGAGCCTGCAAACTGAAAACTGTAGCCAATGACACACTGATTTTTATTGTAACTCAATGTTTTCTTGCAATATTAGAGCACAATTGTAATTTTGGAAGCAAATCTCAATTTTAAACAATCTATTTTCTTTAAAATTAATGGCAAACACATATTTACAGCACAAGGTTTGTATGCCAGTTCTTATGTTCAAGTGTATAACAGTGTAACTTATTAAAGAGACAATATTTTAAATCTTAATCTTCATTAAGTCTAATCTCCAGGCCAAGATTCACATGAAACACCATGCCAATTTAGGAGCGTCCCAAAGGCCTGTATTTCCTGGATTGCGTCATGCCACGTGGTGTTCAAAATGGCGACTACCCTAAACTACCAGCCTTAACCATCATGCCACGTGTTCAAAATGGCGACTACCCTAAACTACCAGCCTTAACCATCATGCCACGTGTTCAAAATGGCGACTACCCTAAACTACCAGCCTTAACCTAACTTTTGTTAATAACATTATACCTTTTAAATCATGTGTAGTGACTTAAGCCAATACTCTATAGTCAAGACATGTAAAATATACCTTTAAATCTAATTATAAACAAGAACAAGGCATGAGTGGCGTTAGGCCACGTGTAGTTAGTTAAGATAGCTCTAACACTGAATCACCAGTTTTAAACTAACCTTTTCTTAATAACACTATACCTTTTACATAATAACCAATTAATTTATAAATCTTTAGTCCAGAAATGTAAAGTCTTATATCATTAAAACCAATTAGAAACATGTATAAAGCGACTACATGAATTTCACAAGCCAAACCAAGGTCTTCCCAAATCTTGAGGTTTCTGGGCTTTAAGAGCGGCTTTTTCCCCAGCCACGCTTGTCTCTTGAGTGAGCTGCGCTGTCGCGGCGTGGCTTTGAATCAATCCCCACACAAACTGTGGCTAGCTCAAGAGGTTACCAGCAGATGTAATCTTTACCAATTTTTCTTTTAAACATGAAACAGTCATTCACACAAAGACACAGAGAGGACATAAACATACACATAGACAGACAGTCGGTGCACCGGGACAAACACGGAAAGATACACAGAAAGTTAAGCGTGCTTGTTAAGCAATTGCATCCATTTTCCTCTTTAAACAGCTCTTAGAAGCTGTGGACATATGCCTATTTTTAAAAACCCCTTTCTTTTCGCCGAAATCAGCTCTTACGAGCTTTGGGCAAATGCCTACCAAATTCCTTCCCCATATTTCCCTATCTTATCAACCCAAGCAGTCCCTGCGCTGGGTCCACGCAGTATGCTTGAAAAACTGTATCCATTCCTTGCACTCACAACCATAGACACGAATTCACTAGCGCTAGCTTTGACCTCTATGTTGCTTACCGTGCAGATACCATTAATTTTCACCTTTTTCTGCGAAGCTTCGCTGGATAGGGCTACCTCAAGAAATTCTCTCGTGCCAGGTCTTCCCACGTTCAGGCGCCACTATGTAGCCGCCAGCAGCTACATGTAAACCGGGTTACCTGTTGAGAGAATTTTGGGGTCATAGGGAAGAGCGGCGAAAAGAACGTACGGCCAAGTCAATGTTCACTGATCAAAGCCGTAAACTTTAATGGCGCCGGACCTTTTAACAGTTTTCAGCCTAGATTCACAGACAGGAGCCTAGCATTAACTGTCCTCTGAGAGTTTCTGCCCAGCAGCTGACCCAAACAGATGCAGAGACCCACAGTCAAACCGTAGATGGAGCTCAGGGAATCTTGTCGAAGAGTTGGGGTAAGGACTGAGGAACCCAGAAGGGATAGAGACACCATAAGAAGACTAACAGAGTCAACTAAGCCTTGGGATCCCCAGAGACTGACCAACCAATGAAAGAGTAAACAAAGGCTGGATCTAGCTACCCCCCCCCCACATGTGGCAGACGGGCAGCTCAGTCTTCATGTGGGTCCCCAAAAGTGGAACAGGTAAACTGGACTCTGTTGCTTGTCTGTGGATCCTGTTCCCCTAAGGCTGCCTTGTCTGGCCTCAGTGGGAGAGGATGTACCTATTTCCACAGTGACTTGAGATGCCTGGATGGGTTGGTTCCCCAGGAAGGCCCTCTACCTTCTCAGAGATGAAGGGAATGGGGAGGGGCAGTGTGAAGGGGTACTGGGAGGAGGGGTTGTGGTCAGGATGTGAAGTGAATACATATATAAATTAATGGGGGAAAATAAAAGAAAACTAACTCCCAGATTCCTTTTTTAGTTTCATAGATTTTTTTTGTTTTTTTGATTTTTTTAATTGAATATAACCTTCATTTATATTTCAAATGGTAAAACCTTTCCAGGCTTGCCCCCTCCCTGAAAATCCTCCACGGCTCCTCCCACCCCCTGCCTCCAAGTACATACCCCTCCACAGGAACTACTCCCATCTCCCCCTCCCTCTTCGATTTCCCTTTGTTGGGGCACCTATTGAGCATTCACAGGACCAAGGACCTCTCTTCCCACAGATGCTGGATAAGGCATTCTTCTGCCACATTTTTGTCTGGAACCATGTGTACTCCTTGATCGATGGTTTAGTCCCTGGGAGTCCTGGGGCATCTGGGTGGCCGACCTCATTGTTCTTCCCATGGGACTGTAAACCCTTTCAGCTTCTCCAGCTCCTCCATTGGGGACCCTATGCCCAGTCCAATGGTTGGCTGCTAGCATCTGCCTCTGTATGTGTAAGGCTCTGGCAGAGCCTCTCCAGAGACAACCATAGTAAGTTCCTTTCAGTATGCACTTCTTGTGGTGCATAAAAGTGTCGGGGTTTGTTGACTGTTTATAGGATGAATCCCCGGGTAGGACAGTCTCTGGGTGGCCTTTCCTTCAGTCACTGCTCCACACTTTGTCACCCTTAATGCTCCTGTGAGTATTTTGTTCCCTTTCTCAGGGGAACCAAAGCACCCCCACTGCAGTCCTCCTTCTTGGGCTTCCTGTGGTCTGTGAATTGTGATTTGTTTATTTTGAGCCATTGGGCTAACATCCACTTATCAGTGAGTGCATACCATGATTCTTCGCAGCTGTCAATTGCCAGCTGCTGCTGCCCTAGGGTTGGGACATCTTGCTCTTCTCACCTTTCCTTGCTGGGATTTTGACGGCCTTGAGTTTGCATGGAGCTTGTGCATGTATCAACAGCCACCGCTTATTCATATGTGCAGCTGCTGTGTGTATCTGAAACAATTGTTCTCCCATTGGTGGCTCTACATTCTGGCCCTCTTTTCCAAAATGATCCCTAAGCCTTGGGAGGAAGGGATGTAACTGTGATACAGATGTCCCATTTAGGGCTGAGCATGTCACAATCCCTTATTCTCTCTCTGTACCCTGTCCACGTTTAGGTCTCTGTGTCACAAATAGAAGCTTCTCTGATGGACAGTGTGGGGCTCTGACTTCTGTGTATAACAGTGAGGCACTGGGAATTGGTTTGATACTCTGTCCATGTAGCAGAATAATGGTCACACGTCTGTTCCCCCCCCCCATAGGGCCTCTGGCCCATCTAGCCGCAGGTGACTTAACAGTATTTTAATAATCCTATAATAATTTAAAAGTGGTAACTTAATCCTTAGGCATTCTGATTATAATTGCTGCTACTGAGACATTTTAAGGGACATGTTGTTTTCTTAAGAACAGTTTTCAAGAATGGGGTGATTAAATATAAATTATGCCTGAGCTTAAAGTTTTATATGTAATATTATATATTAATATATTGATTATATTGCTTTTGATTAAACACCTTTTAAATTCCCTATGTCTTCTTGAAAGCTTTCCTCTGGAAATAGGAAACTTTTCTTTGCTAGCTTACATGTTTCTCTTTAATTCTTTCAAACCTAGTAACTTCATTAAGGGTTTCATGCATTATTATTTTAAAGATAAGAAAACAATAGGTAAGAGGGGCCATTTTCCCAGAATCTCAAAACTAACAGCTAACGTGTAGCTGAGTCAGAGCCACTTCAGGAAAGTCCTGTAACCTCCCTCTGGTGCTCTTCCAACCTTTCTAATTCTCCTTTTCAGATAAAGAAACTAATATCTAGTATATTGGTCAGATTTCGTCACCTCCATGAACTACTTGGCCCAGACCATTGATGAAGAAAATGGTTTATTTTCTACACAGGTTTCAAGGTTCAAGGGTGTGGCTCCTGCATTAGGTAAGTTTTGGTGAGTCCCTTGATAAATTGTGAATTGTGGGGCGGTCATGGTGAGAGTTCATTAGAGTAAGCAGTCACAATCTTATCCAGGAAGGAGTGAGAAGGAGAGATGAGGGAAAGGAAGAGTAGAGAAAGAAAGAAAGGCATTTCCTTTTAATAATCATCTTCTTATAAGAATGGCCACGGAGTCATGGGAAATTACTTAAATCCTTTTGGTGAACACATCCTCAGGGATCTAATGACTTCCTCTGACCTACCACACCTTCAGAGTTCCCTTGTCTTCCAATGATGGCACCCCAGGCACCAAACTTCCCTCCACTAGGGGACACTGAAGTCATATGCAAACTATGACAGCTAAAAAGCCAAGAAAGGAAAATGACAAATCCAACACAAGCCAAGTAATAGACAATTCTTTTAGAAAATGGTAATGGTAGTCTGCTCCAGACTCATCTAGGAGCAATCTGAAAAGCTAATCAGATACAAGAATAAGCTGAAACATGGCAACTATCATGAAGGACTATGTAAATGAGTGACAGGAGTAACTATCAAACTGGGGGGGGGGGGGCGGCTAGAGAGAGCCGGCTAGAATTGGCTTCACTTCTCCCAGTATCTATACCACTTTTATCTTCCGGGAGGAGGGAGTGGGTGGGTGGATGGAGGAACACCCTCATAGAAGCAGGGGGAAGGGGCATAGGAGAGGCAGTTTCTAGGTAAGGGGATAACACTTGAAATGTAAATAAATTAAAATAAATTTTTTTTAAAAAAAGAAAAAATCCAAAACACCATAGAACTTGTATCCACCTTCACTTGTATTTAGAATTCAAGGAAAGGACAATAAAAATCAAGTCCACCCATGGGTGAGGGAGAGATGACCACCCCCTGCCCTGCTCCTTGCTATATATGATACTATCACAGGTTCTGGGAATACGGAAATATCTGAAAGACCTTAATCCAGTCTAATAGTGTTCAGTAGTACTTGTTAGGTAGCTAAGTTCTTATCATTACATGAAGTTCTTTTTCTTTTTCTTTTTAACTGCCTCCTACAGAAGTGGTTGCTTGCCAACTGTAAGCTCTCCCCCTGCAGTTGTGCCTTGAAAGTGTCTTCTGCTCCTCCTTGCTGATTCTATGCACTGTTAAGAACGGGCATTGTCTCTGAAGACTTCTGAGCTGGTTGCATTTTGTGATAGACCTAGTCCCTTTGCCTTTGGGACTGGAACCAGGGACAGATTCCTTGTTTAAAGCATGGCTGTCATTGCACTGGCTGTGAAACCACAAATTCCACCACTCTTCTGCTATGTTCCTAAAGTCACAAAGGCCCAGCAAAAAAGAAAAACAAAATAAACAAACGAAAAAACCTAAACCATGTTCTCTGTTTCAGCTCTGAGACACCTAAGAAGACCAGAAAAAAAAAAACATGTAAACATAATCTATAATGTTAGATCTGATAATTTTGTCTTAAATTTTGTCTATATTGTTAAAGTTGAGAATTCTGTCCTCTATGTAAATAGGATTCCTGACACCAAACTGCAGAGTGGGGGAAGTCACCTACCTTATGATCAGCAACATGGCTTTGCAGATCTTCCTATAAGTAGTTTCACCCCAGGAAAGATGATGGTGTGGAGGTTTGGTGTGGAGCAGTCAAATGATATTGGCTGAGCTATCATACCCTGCTTCTCTCCTAGACTTGCCCAGAGCATGTTTAATCCACCTCTGTTAGGTAGATCCAATGGTATTTCCCATTAGCTGATCATCCCCTACGTCTGAGGAACTTTCAGAGGAGGCCAGGAGAAACTCACTGCCAATAACTAACTCATTTTGCCCAAATAGGTAGAATGTAAAGGTGAAGGGGAAATGAGAAAGCACCACCAGTGAATCAGGGAGGCCCCAGCATCCACTTGTGATCACAGGTGACCCACTATGAGCCCTGCTTGACTGCCTAAACTTAGAGAGGTAACTCCAGTGTCACTCTGCACTGCCACTATCTGGAAGATTTTCCTTGGTAGGCACAGATCTTACCATTTGGTCCCTATTACTAGGCACTGAAATGCAGGTGATTTATGATCCTATTATTTTTAAAGTTGTAACACGACACAAAATTCACCCATAGAAGACTGAGTCAAATCACAAGAAGGCGATTTTAATTTGTAAATATTTTCATTTGCAAATGTAATTGCCTAGTTATATAAGCCTGACCCATTGTGCACAGTTTTTTTTTACATTACTGCTGTTATATAAAAACATAGAATTATGAGTTTGAATCAAAGAGAAATACAGTTAAATAGCACTCATTCATTTATTCAGCGGAATCTGCTTTAGTTCTTTGTTTTCTTTCTTTCCTTCTTTCTTTCTTTTTTTTCTCATTTTCTGATCAGTCTAAGTTACTTGAAACCACCTCTTCCCATCATTTCCTCATACAACACCCCCACAGCCAAGCACCAACCCTTTTATTCAGTGTCCAACATAGACATCTCCACATTTATTTCCTAGGACTCTCCCTCAGTGTGATTTGCCTTTGATTATCTTTACTGCCATGCTGCATTCAAAACCAATTCTTGTCTACACCATCCTTCCCAAGTCCATTAACCACTCTCACATTCTCTCGTGGTCCCATTCCACGTCCACTTTAGGACCAAATTCAAATGTCACACATTCCCAGATGTTTTTTTTTTTTTTTTTTTTTTTTTTTTATTCCCAAGTACCATTCAACTTCTCTACAGTCTTGAAAGTTTTTTTTAAAAACAGAGACCTTGCTTGTATTATTTCTTAGAGGGGGACTGCCACAAATGCATGGTCAAGTTGCATGTGGTGATCCTGCCCCGGAATGCCTAACATATTATTTCATTAGGGAGAAACATTTGCTCAATAATCTTTTAGTAAACAAACAAATAACTTTGAGTGGGCAGATAAGGCTGTTATCCTCTAATGGCCAATGGACTGAATTAGGTCTTGAGATAGTGTAAAGTCTAAAGTCAGAACCTCAGAAGAAAACCAAATAAAGACAGCACTGGGAGGTTTTTTGGGCTTGTATCAGATGACCGCTGAGGTCTAACTCCATTTTAAAGTAGAATCTCATGTGCTGAATACACACACACACACACACACACACACACACACACACACACACACGAATGACCAAGAGACAACATTTTTTCTTTTAGCATTAAAGGTCTGTTCCATCAGGATATTGTGTGGCCACACTTTGAATGTGTCCACCCAAAACACTTTGTTCCTTTCCTACTAACGTGGCCTTTTGGAGACCAAGAAGCTTTTCGTGGCTCTGACTGAACTTTGTAGGAGCTAGGGTACCAGACAATCAATGGCTACCAAAGACACTCTGGGCCTGTGGCTTCTGAGTTAGTCGTCTTACGTTCGAGAAGAACTGGTATAAAGTAGAACAGTACTGAAGGTAGATTTAGTGAGGCAGAGTTGAAGAGACTCCTGAGAGAGGGAGGAGCTCGACGGGAGAAACACCTTCATTTTGTCTTGCCCCAGGGGTTCCTATGGTGGGACGCAGATGGACACTGAAATACCCTTTGTTGGGATTGGTTAGTTTTGAGTCCCTGTAGGCTGAGCCAATGAGGACTTTATATTCAGTACACATGCTCCCTGGACCAGAGCGATGTTTCAGTCAGGAGTTGCTATGTGTAACTCATTCATGACCTACCATGAGCCGTGCCCAGACTGTCTGAGGGAGCTAACTCTTGTCTTAACTGCTTCACATCACCCAACACCTGTCAGAACCCCTTCATTGTGGGCAGATCTCACCGCTAGGTCCTGTGGCCAGTCCTAGGAAAACGGCTATGAGAACAACACCAAATGCTAACGCCATGATGGCTTTTCTTGGGAACCTTTGTGGTTCTCTGTAGTTAGGAACTTAGCATGGTATTAACAGTGTAAATCCAAATGGATCAAGGACCTCCACATAAAGCCAAACACTCTGAAGCTAATAGAAAAGAAACTGGGGAAGACCCTTGAGGACATCGGTACAGGGAGAAAGTTTCTGAACAGAACACCAGTAGCGTATGCTCTAGGATCAAGAATTGACAAATGGGACCTCATAAAACTACAAAGTTTCTGTAAGGCAAAGGACACCATCAAAAGGACAAAGAGGCAACCAACAAATTGGGAAAAGATCTTCACCAACCCTACATGCGATAGAGGGCTAATATCCAATATATATAAAGAACTCAAGAAGTTAGACTCCAGAAAACCAAACAACCCTATTAAAAATGGGGTACAGAGTTAAACAAAGAATTCTCACCTGAAGAACTTCGGATGGCAGAGAAGCAGAGAAGAAAAATGCTCAACTTCATTAGTCATTAGGGAAATACAAATCAAAACAACCCTGAGATTTCACCTTACACCAGTCAGAATGGCTAAGATTAAAAATTCAGGAGACAGCAGGTGTTGGTGAGGATGTGGAGAATGAGGAACACTCCTCCACTGCTGGTGGGGTTGCAAATTGGCACAACCACTCTGGAAATCAGGCTGGCGGTTCTTCAGAAAACAAGGCACCTCACTTCCAGAAGATCCTGCTATACCACTCCTGGGCATATACCCAGAAGATTCCCCAGCATGTAATAAGGATACATGCTCTACTATGTTCATAGCAGCCCTATTTATAATTGCCAGAAGCTGGAAAGAACCCAGGTATCCCTCAACAGAAGAGTGGATACAAAAAATGTGGTATATCTACACAATGGAGTACTATTCAGCCATTAGAAACAATGAATTCATGAAATTCTTAGGCAAATGGATGGAGCTAGAGAACATCATATTAAGTGAGGTAACCCAGACACAAAAGGTGAATCATGGCATGCACTCACTAATAAGTTGATATTAACCTAGAAAACTGGAATACCCAAAACATAATCCACACATCAAATGAGGTACAAGAAGAAAGGAGGAGTGGCCCCTTGTTCTGGAAAGACTCAGTGAAGCAGTATTCGGCAAAACCAGAACAGGAAAGTGGGAAGGGGTGGGTGGGAGGACAGGGGGAGAGAAGGGGGCTTATGGGACTTTTTGGGAGTGGGGGGGCTAGAAAAGGGGAAATCATTTGAAATGTAAATAAAAACTATATCGAATAAAAAAAAGTGTACAACTGGATTCCTGCTATGAAACAGAACCTGCTTCTTTAGCAGAACATAGTCCTAAATAGGTTATTGCATTCTGCAGATAGGAAAAGGAAGGGACTGAAGATATTAGTGATCCAGAACTCTTGGAATGGAACCCTGTCTCTGGCCATTTCCCTAGCACATACGCAGTATAACCTGGTGATCGAAGGATTTCTAACCGAGTTCAGCTGCTCATTTGTATCCAGAAGGCTGGATCATCTAGGTGTCCTCTTACTGATTTAAGTCTCAGAACCAGGAATGCAAGCTTCTGCACCAACAAGCGACTCTGGATGGAAGATACTGCTTAGTGCTTAGCATCTAAGAATTCATGACTCACTGCCTGAAGAAGTGATTTTTCTCCATTCTCCCTCCTACAACTGGAGCTGTGTCCCCTGTGATGGGAGGGACTTAGATGGGCTTTCTTTGCTGCTTCCCTGTTTTTGTAGGCACAATACTTTTTCTGGGGTCAGAGAGGCCCAAGCACCCAGGACTGGCCTTGCTTCTTACCACTGAACTCAATCAGCCTCAGGTTTCTCATCTGTAAAATGAGGCTGATTCTTACAGAATATCTTTAAAAGCTTCTAGTAAGAGTCATAAAGTAAGTTCTCAATGGAAAAAGCACTACTTTTAAAGAAGAAAATGACACAACTCTTGAAGAAATTGTGCCCACAGGTCTTGTGACTTCCTCCAGGCCTCTGCATTTCCCCATGGAAACTAGACACAAAGGTCAAAGGGACAGCAGTAAGAAGCAGATCACGAGCAATGAGCCCTGAGCATGACCCCACCTGATATTTACAGCAGATGACCTCGTCTCTTCAACCAGACTTGCCACCGCCCCCACAAGGGTGTGTGTGAGTAAGACATGCAGTCAGCGACCATGCAGTCCAGCCAAGACCCACAGTTTCTGGAAGGAAGATTTCTTTTCCTTTTTTTTTTAATTTTTTTAAATCATGGTTCCATTTTCAAGGCTCATCACAGTTGCCTCTATAGGGATGTATCTTCAATGGGGATATTTATAACATTCTCGGCATATCTGGAAAAGAAACCCATGCTTGTTGTCAATCTTTCTTAGAATGCCATTAGATTCTTGAAGAAATATCAAATGATATTTGATATTTCTTGGTAAAAAACAACTTAGAAAGACACAAAAGTGGAGCTTTTGAGTCTTCCGGTGTGGGACTTTGTTAGAGTAGGAGTCAGAAAGCAGGACAAGGAAGACTGTGCTCCTATGTCTTGTGACATGGATAGACCTGACATGTAGTGTATTAAGTGAAATGCACCAAGCACAGGAAGAAGAAATACTGCATGCATTCATGTACACGTGGAAACCAAGAGTTGAACTTAAAACTGGAATGATGGGGTTAGGGTTTGACTCCTCACTACTACTCACAGGCTCCTGTTCTGAGTGTTCGCTGGCTGCTGATATTGTTTGGAGATGTTCTAGCACGTTTAGAAGTGGCACTCTGTGGCGAGCCTTTGAGGGTCCTAGCTGGCCACTGATTGACAGCTCACCCTTGCTCCATAGTTCATCACCATGGGAACAGTTTGTTTCATGCTCACAGCGCCAAGGATGCAAGGATGGAGCAGGTCCACCTCACTGGCTATGCTCTAATGGACAGGACCCTCTGAAAGCGTGAGCCCAAATAAATACTCTCTCCTGTTCCTCTAAAGTAGTTGGTCACAGTGATACAAAAGTATCTTATACAGCTGATTAGCATAGACTGAAGAGATGTCTAAGGCTTCAAAGTTTCACTTAGATAAAAGGACTAATTTCTGGATATCTACTGTACAAAGTATTACCTACCGTTAACAATCCATTGTATTCTGAATATTGTGAAAGGGGAGATTTTAATTGTTTCCACCTGACCAGGAAAAGTATCCTAGGTGCACAGACTAATACATTCATTCAATTGAGCCATTCCACAATGTATTTCTATAGTTTCTTAAATTATTTTATTTACATTCCAAATGTTGCCCCCTTCCCAGGCACCCCTCCCAGAGTCCTTCAACCCTCTCCTCCTCCTCTTTGATTCTGATAGGGTGTTCCCCTACCCAGCCCCTTCACGTATCCACCCACCCCTCCATCTTACCCCCCCCAGCATCCCCCTTTCCTGGGGTATCAAGTCTCTACAGGATTAGGAACATTCTGCCAGCCCAATTACCTATTTTCAAATACCATATTGCCCATGATAAATTTAAAATTGTGGTTTTAGAGTTGAGTATGTAGCTCAGTTGGATGTAGCTCATGTGCTTGCATATACACATCCTCACAAACATGCACCACTCATAGAATGCACACAACACACACATGCACACATACCTACACATACCATATAGATATCTCATATACATATACACAGCATATATACTACACACATACATACCATATACACCACAGACATACACACACCACATACACACTACACACACACACATACACACACACACACACATACACACACACAAGTGCATTGCTTCACTTAATCCTTAAAACCACCTTCTGAGATGTGTATTATTCTAACCCTTGTTTGTCCTCTAAGGAAATGTAGGCACAAAAATATTACATGTGTGTTCAGTCTGCAATTCAAACACAAGGACGAGAAAACTTTCATGTTGAATTTACTACAAACTCAAGGAGAGGCTCTTTTTCTTCTTTTACCTTTTTCTTTAACATGAACTATTTCCCTCTGAGAGCCAATAAATATTTAGCTAGCTAACAATGTGAAAGGTTATATTACCAAACTCATATGAACCAAACTATCTGAACAACAGCACTTACCAGCCAGTCCAGTTTCTGTCACATAACTCCCATATTTGCATCTCTTCATTCTAGAAGTTCGC